>NC_053393.1:459300792-459600792 GCF_905171765.1 Bufo bufo
TATATATATATATAGTTATTTGATAAATGCCCACTGTCAGTCCCTTCGGGATCCATGCCTCATTCATCTTAATAAAGGTGAGCTAATCTAGACTTTTTTGACCTAGGCGACTTCTCTTCTCAGTGACAATACCTCCTGCTGCACTGAAGGTCCTTTCTGACAGGACACTTGAAGCAGGGCAGGCCAGAAGTTCTATCGCAAATTGGGATAGCTCAGGCCACAGGTCAAGCCTGCACACCCAGTAGTCAAGGGGTTCATCGCTCCTCAGAGTGTCTATCTGCAGTTAAGGCGAGGTAGTCTGCTACCTGTCGGTCGAGTCGTTCTCTGAGGGTGGACCCCGAAGGGCTGTGGCGATGCGTAGGACTTAAAAATCTCCGCATGTCCTCCATCAACAAAACGTCTGTAAAGCGTCCTGTCCTTGCCGGCGTGGTCGTGGTAGGAGGAGGATTGCTTTCACCTCTTCCCCTGTTAGATTCCCGTTGTGCTGTGACATCACCCTTATACGCTGTGTAAAGCATACTTTTTAATTTGTTTTGGAACTGCTGCATCCTTTCCGACTTCCGGTAATTCGGTAACATTTCAGGCACTTTCTGCTTATACCGGGGGTCTAGTAGCGTGGCCACCCAGTACAGGTCGTTCTCCTTCAGCCTTTTTATACGAGGGTCCCTTAACAGGCATGACAGCATGAAAGACCCCATTTGCACGAGGTTGGATGCCGAGCTACTCATCATGTCCCGTTCCTCGTCCTCACTGATCTCACTGAAGGTCTGTTCTTCCCCCCAGCCACGTACAACACCACGGGTACCAGATAGGTGACAACGAGCACCCTGGGATGCCTGCTGTGGTTGGTCTTCCTCCTCCTCAAAGCCACATTCCTCCTCTGACTCCTCTTCCTCAGACTCCTCTTCCAGCGTTGCCGCAGGTCCAGCAAGCGATGCTGATAAGGCTGTTTCTGGTGGTGATGGTGACCACAACTCTTCCTCTTTCTCTTCACGCTCCTTTACGGCCTGATCCAGCACTCTTCGCAGAGCACGCTCCAGGAAGAAAACAAATGGGATGATGTCGCTGATGGTGCCTTCGGTGCAACTGACTAGGTTTGTCACCTCCTCAAAAGGACGCATGAGCCTACAGGCATTGCGCATGAGCGTCCAGTAACGTGGCAAAAAATACCCAGCTCCGCAGAGGCTGTCCTAGCACCCCGGTCATACAAATACTCGTTGATGGCTTTTTCTTGTTGGAGCAGGCGGTCGAACATTAGGAGTGTTGAATTCCAACGTGCCGGGCTGTCGCAAATCAAGCGCCTCACTGGCATGTTTCACCGCTGAATATCTGAAAAGTGCGCCATGGCCGTGTAGGAACACCTTAAATGGCCACACACCTTCCTGGCCTGCTTGAGGACATCCTGTAAGCCTGGGTACTTCTGCACAAAGCGTTGTACGATCAGATTCAACACATGTGCCATGCACGGCACATGTGTCAACTTGCCCAAATTCAATGCCGCCAACAAATTGCTTTCGTTGTCACACACCACTTTGCCGATCTCCAGTTGGTGCGGAGTCAGCCACTGATCCACCTGTGCGTTCAGGGTGGACAGGAGTGCTGGTCCGGTGTGACTCTCTGCTTTCAGGCAAGTCAACCCCAAGACGGCATGACCCTGTCGTATCCGGGATGTGGAATAGCCCCTGGGGAGCTGAGGGGCTGCAGTTGATGTGGAGCAAGACGCAGTAGCAGAAGAGGACTCAGCCGAGGAGGTTAGCGAAGAGGATGGCGTAGGAGGAGTAGAGGAGGTGGCAGCAGGCCTGCCTGCAAGTCGTGGCGGTGTCACCAACTCCTCTGCAGAGCCACGCATTCCATGCTTGGCAGCCGTCAGCAGGTTTACCCAATGCGCAGTGTACGTGATATACCTGCCCTGACCGGGCTTTGCAGACCAGGCATCAGTGGTCAGATGGACCCTTGAGCCAACACTGTGTGCCAGACATGCCATGACTTCCCTTTTCCACAATAGAGTACAGGTTGGGGATTGCCTTTTGTTAAAAGAAATTTCGGCCGGGTACCTTCCACTGCGGGGTTCCAATAGCTTAGAATTTTTTGAAGGCCTCAGACTCCACCAGTTTGTATGGTAAAAGCTGGCGGGCTAAGAGTTCCGACAAGCCAGCTGTCAGATGCCGGGCAAGGGGGTGACTCTGTGACATTGGCTTCTTACACTCAAACATTTCTTTGACAGACACCTGACTGTGGGCAGATGAGCAAGAACTGCTGAAGGCGAGAGGCGGAGTGGCGGATGGTTGAGAGGGGGCAAGGAGGACAGCAATGGTTGACGTGGCTGAAGATGCTGGACCAGGAGGAGGATGGCGGCTTTGAGTTTGTGTGCTGCTTGTACTCATGTGTTGATCCCATAGGCGTTTGTGATTTGAGATCATGTGCCTTCGCAAAGCAGTTGTACCTAGGTGGGTGTTGGACTTCCCACGACTCAGTTTCTTTTGGCACAGGTTGCATATGGCATCGCTGTTGTCAGAGGCAGACACACAAAAAAAATGCCACACTGCTGAGCTTTGCAATGACGGCATTCTGGCGGTGGGAACAGCATGCGTTGATTGGCGTGCTGTCTGGCTGACCCCGGGTGCCGATGCATGCTGTCTGACTGTGCCACTAGCTCCTTGCGACGACCTCCCCCTGCTTCCAACTCGTCTCCTCCTCCTCTCTGTCTCCCCATCTGAACTATCCCCCTGTTCTTCTTCTCTTCGAGCGGGCACCCACGTGACATCCACGGACACATCGTCATCATCAACCGATTCACTTGTATCTGACAACTCAGCAAAGGAAGCAGCAGTGGGTACAACATCATCATCATCACACTCTACGTCCATGTGTGTAATGCTGCCTGACTGAGACATATCCCTGTTATCTACTTCCTCTGGCAATAATGGTTGCGCATCACTCATTTCTTCCAACTGATGTGTAAATAACTCCTCTGACAGATCAAGTGAAGCAGCTGTGGTGCTAGTGTTGTTGGTGGCGGCAGGCGGGCGAGTGGTAACTTGAGAGGTGCCCGAAGCTGAGCTGGAGGAGGATGGTGCGTCAAGTTTCCTAGCGGAAGCTGTAGAAGATTGGGTGTCCTGTGTTAGCCAGTCAACTATGTCCTCAGAACTTTTCGAGTTCAGGGTACGTGGCCTCTGAACACCGGGCATTATTCTAGGGCCAAAGGGAATAACAGCACCACTACCACAACGGCACCTGCGGGGTGGCCTGCCTCTGCCTGTCATTTTTGTTAGATTAGTTGTACTATGCGTGCAAGCTACTGTGACACCAGTTATGAGTGGTGCCCCTGTGCACTGGCAGTAGTTGGCACAGTACACACTGTAGGCCTAACACACACGCTTGCAGGCAACTAACTGCAATTATATTACAGTCAAAAAAGTGTTTGTTTTTTTAAAAATGCAAGCTACTGTGACACCAGATATGAGTGGTGGAACTGGGCAAGTGGGCACAGTATATGCTGTGAGCCTGATACACACGCTGGCAGGCAACTGCAGTTAGATTACAGAGAAAAAAAAAAAAAAAGCAGACTGATGTACTAGCCCTAAAAAGGGCTTTTTGGGGTGCTGTCCTTACAGCAGATCAGATGAGTCTTTCAGGACTGGAGTGGACACTGAACACTGGCCTAGCTATCGATTTCCCTATTAAATCAGCAGCAGCTGCACTGTCCCTCCTCTCACTAAGACTGCAGCTTCCGAATTAATCTAAAATGGATGCTGTCCAGGAGGTGGGAGGGTCTGGGAGGGAGGGTATGCTGCTGATTGGCTGGAATGTGTCTGCTGACTGTGAGGTACAGGGTCAAAGTTTGCTCAATGATGACGTATAGGGGGCGGACCGAACATCGCATATGTTCGCCCATCGCGGCGAACGCGAACAAGCGGTGTTCACCGGGAACTGTTCGCCGGCGAATAGTTTGGGACATCTCTAATCACCAGGTGTTATCCAAAACGAATCCACTTGTATCACAGATGTAAAGACATAATGGAGCGGTGTATACAGATATATTATAGAGCTGCATATGCAAATATATAGTCTAATATTCGAGATGTACTGAATCATAATTGTGATCGATGTATAAATATATGAATGTACAGTTAGTCCATTGTATAGTAGTTTATTATTTTTTATTTATTTTTAACCCCTCCAGCTCAAGTTAGAATATACTAAGAACTGTGTACATAACTGCCCCCTGCTGCCTGGCAGAACCCAATCTCTTACAGAGGGCTGTGATCCGCACAATTAACCCCTCAGGTGCCGCATTACAATATATTCTAACATATTCTAAATTAACCCCTCAGGTGCCGCATTACATGGTATATTCTAACATGCGCTGTCTGTGGCCGGCCGGCGCTCCTCCTACTGGTAAGTGACAGGTCTGTGCGATGCGCCGCACAGACCTGTCACTTACCAGTAGGAGGAGCGACGGCCGGCCACAGACAGCGCATTTAAGTATAAGCTAAGTAACCATGGCAGCCAGGACTGCAGTAGCGTCCTGGCTGCCATGGTAACCGATCGGAGCCCCATCAATTAAATTGGGACTCCAATCGGAAATGCCGCTCCGCTGCCACCAATGATGGGGGGGAGGGGGGTTGTTAGCCTGTGGCCACTGCCACCGATGCTTTTAATACTGGGGAGGGAGGGAGGGAGGGGGGCCGCACTGGCCACCAATGCTTTTAATGCTGGGGAGAGAGGGGGGTCTTGCCCCTGCTGCCTGGCAGCACCCGATCAGGGGGCTGAGATCCGCACAATTAACCCCTCAGGTGCGGCACCTGAGGGGTTAATTGTGCGGATCACAGCCCCCTGTAAGAGATCGGGTGCTGCCAGGCAGTAGGGGGCAGTTATGTACACAGTTCTTAGTATATTCTAACTTGAAGCGTCCCCATCACTATGGCAATGCCTCTGTGTTAGAATATACTGTCGGATCTGAGTTTTCACGATCTAACTCAAATCCGATGGTATATTCTAACATAGATGCGTTCCCATGGTGATAGGGACGCTTCAAGTTAAAATATACCATCGGATTGGAGAAAACTCCAATCCGATGGTATATTAATAGGGACTCCTGACTTTACATTGAAACTCAATGGGGGACGGATCCGTTTACAATTGCACCAATATTATGTCAATGTAAACGGATCCGTCCCCATTGACTTAACACCATATACAGTAATATATATTTGTACTGTATGTATTTTTTTTATTTAATTAGGCGATTAGGCTATCTTTCTATGCTTATTTTTTTATTTTATTTTTTAATTTTTATTCATTAGGAGTATGTTATCTCACAGTGCTATTTGTTAAATAAACTTAGATGCAAGACCAGCAGAAGGTGTGCACACCAAAAAGTTTTACTTTTAGATTGATAAATTGATAGATAGCTTAATAATATCATACTAGGTTTGGATTGCACTAGTATGATATTAATAAGCGCTATAGCTGGGTTATATTACTGCCTGTGTAATTTTAACATATTCTTATATGTACTGAACATATTTTTTACAGGACAGGGGTACAGGACAGTACAGTCGGGTGCAGTGGGGTACAGGACCATTTTTTTTTTTTTATGATTTAATGTTGAGGTGCCATCGCCCTGCTCCTGTATAGTGTCAGGATGACTACTGGCTGTATCAAGAGCCGGATAGCGATATTAACTTTAACTCAACACCGCCATCTACTGGCATTGGTGTTTATTGATAGACTGGAGGAGATAAAATCGCGTTTAGTTAGTAACGAATTGCGAAATAAGGGAGCTGTAGCGATGACACATCTGTACCAGTTGCCCCCCCAAAAAACTGATTGAGGCAGGGATGTGATATACCTATAATATAATTTCTATATAGGGCATTTGTATTGTGCAGCAGTTGTGTGCGGTTCTGTGAGATACCGCAGCTTTACAGAGGGACAAACGCTATTGGAACAACTAATTGCAACTGGTGTGATATACCTGTTGTCCCCCCAAAAAATTATTACGGGGTTTGATATACCTGCTTCCAGCAAATAATCATTAAGGGATTTAATAGACCTGCTTTCACAAATACTGCTCTTCTATAGGGACTTTGTCAAAGGGTCATTTTGAAAATGACAGGCAGATGAAGAGGCAGGCCATTCAGCAGGAGTGGTAGGGGTCGGGTAGGTGCTCCAGGCCGGAGCATGAGTGGGAAGTTGGAGAAGGTACATGCGATTACATCAATGGACGCACCAGAGTTGCTGGAGTTGTTCACTCAGCCTTTCGCTTCTGCACCATCTTCATCCTTTGTATCAGCACCCTCCTCACTCTCTGCTGTGTGCACCCAAAGACACCACCACCATAGCATCTCCACTTGAGTCAGAGGAATTATTTTTCCATCCATTCCCAGACCATACCGATGCACAGCCATTCTTGGCATCGGATCAGGAAGAGGAAGTAGCAACGGCCGCCACCCAGCGGTCTGACGACAGTACCCAGATCAGCCCAAGAAGGGTGGTCCCCACTGTTGCTGCCTACTCCAAGATCTCTAATGTCAGTGGGGGTGAAGGTGACGATGATGACATATCAATGGACGTCATGTGGGTGCTGTTACGGCGGACAGGATATAAGATACACAGATAACTAAACAAATAATATTTCTAGGCGAGAAGCTGGGGATAAGGTCACCTCCTAGCAAATCCCTAACAGCTCTCCCTATTCTGCTTTGCCCACATTCAGACGCTGAAGGTGGGAATAATGTGTCCTCGTGCCTGGGCTGAGAATACCCTAGAATCCCTGAGATGGTGAAAGGGGAAAAAGGGGCAGCCTGCTCCCTCAGAACCAGGAGGGGACAGACGACACCCAAACAGCCAAACAGCCTAGACAGCAAACCAAAAAAAAATCAGAAACCAACTTATCTTATCTGAGCAGGAAAAGCCAATCCTTCACTCCTTGCTTCCACAGCCTGACAGAAGCTATAACCCACACGGAACACTGGGAGGGGAGTAATTTAAACCAACGACCCCACCCAGTGCACCTGAAGGGAGGCGGATCTAGCACGACTCCAAAACAAAACAAATGACTAGACACGTGCTGCTAATCTGGCAGACCTCCGTACATAGTCTGAACAGGGCATGACAGTACCCCCCCCCTTCTACGGGTGACACCCCGGACCAACCTTATCCGGGTGGGATCTGTGAAAAGCCCTCACCAGTCGGCTGGCACTGACATCCAGCGCCGGAACCCACATCCTCTCCTCAGGGCCGTATCCCCTCCAGTGTACCAGGTACTGAAGGGAACCCCGAAGAACTCTAGAGTCAAGAACCCTGGAGATCTCAAACTCTCTAAATTTCCATCGACCAGAACAGGAGGAGGGGGCAATGGCGATGGTTCCACCGGTTTCACATATTTTTTCAGTGAAGAACTGTGGAACACATCATGGATCCTCCAAGTCTGCGGAAGATCCAGCCAAAACGCTACTGGATTGATCACCGCAGATATTTTGTACGGACCAATAAATCTTGGACCCAGTTTCCAAGATGGCACTCTCAGTTTAATATTTTTAGTGGACAACCACACCAGATCACCAGTCACACGTCTCTTGTCAGCCATTCGCTTATACCTCTCACCCATCCTCTCCAAATTCACTTGGATCCTCCACCAGATAGAAGAAAAGGCAGAAGAAAATCTCTCCTCCTCTTGCATCCCAGAGGAACTAGTCCCAGAAAAGGTACCAAACTGAGGATGAAAACCGTATGCGCCAAAAAATGGCAACTTACCCGTGGACTCCTGCCTACGGTTAGTCAAAGCAAACTCTGCTAGGGACAAGAATGAGGACCAGTCCTCCTGATTCTCAGCCACAAAGCACCTCAAGTAGGTCTCCAGGTTTTGATTAGTACGCTCTGTCTGTCCATTTGACTGCGGATGAAAGCCGAAGAGAACGAAAGTTGAATGCCAAGCCGAGAGCAGAACGCCCTCCAAAACCTGGAGACAAACTGCGTGCCCCTATCAGAAACCACATCCGAAGGAATACCATGCAATTTCACGATATTATCAACAAAAATCTGCGCAAGAGTCTTGGCATTAGGAAGACTAGTTAACGATATAAAGTGAGCCATTTTACTAAAACGGTCAACTACCACCAAAATTACTGTTTTCCCGGAGGAACTCGGCAGATCCGTAATAAAGTCCATAGACAAGTGCGTCCAAGGACGAGACTGAATCGACAAAGGAAGAAGTGAACCAGCCGGTCGAGTATGAGCAACCTTTGACCGTGCACAGGTTTCACAAGCTGCCACGTAATCCTCAATGCTCTTACGTAACCCGGGCCACCAGAATCTCCGGGACACAAGGTCACAGGTGGACTTACCACCAGGATGTCCAGCAAGGACAGTATCGTGATGTTCCTTGAATACCTTGTATCGCAGTCCTTCAGGAACAAACAACCTCCCTGGGGGACAAGAACCAGGAGCCCCCTCCTGGGCTCCCAACACCTCCATCTCCAATTCGGGGTACAGAGCGGAGACCACCACCCCATCAGCCAAAATCGGAGCAGGATCCTCTGAATCACATCCCCCAGGAAAACTGCGAGACAACGCATCTGCCTTGATGTTTTTAACCCCCGGGCGAAAAGTAACCACAAAATTGAACCTGGTAAAAAAACTGTGACCATCTGGCCTGTCTAGGGTTCAGACGCTTGGCAGATTGCAGGTAAGCCAAATTCTTATGATCCGTATATACTGTAACAGGGTGAGACGCCCCCTCCAACCAGTGACGCCATTCCTCAAAGGCCAACTTGATGGCCAGCAACTCTCTACAGTGGCGGAAATAATTATTTGACCCCTCACTGATTTTGTAAGTTTGTCCAATGACAAAGAAATGAAAAGTCTCAGAACAGTATCATTTCAATGGTAGGTTTATTGTAACAGTGGCAGATAGCACATCAAAAGGAAAATCGAAAAAATAACTTTAAATAAAAGATAGCAACTGATTTGCATTTCATTGAGTGAAATAAGTATTTGAACCCCTACCAACCATTAAGAGTTCTGGCTCCCACAGAGTGGTTAGACACTTCTACTCAATTAGTCACCCTCATTAAGGACACCTGTCTTAACTAGTCACCTGTATAAAAGACACCTGTCCACAGAATCAATCAATCAAGCAGACTCCAAACTCTCCAACATGGGAAAGACCAAAGAGCTGTCCAAGGATGTCAGAGACAAAATTGTATACCTGCACAAGGCTGGAATGGGCTACAAAACCATTAGCAAGAAGCTGGGAGAGAAGGTGACAACTGTTGGTGCGATTGTTCGAAAATGGAAGGAGCACAAAATGACCATCAATCGACCTCGCTCTGGGGCTCCACGCAAGATCTCACCTCGTGGGGTGTCAATGGTTCTGAGAAAGGTGAAAAAGCATCCTAGAACTACACGGGAGGAGTTAGTTAATGACCTCAAATTAGCAGGGACCACAGTCACCAAGAAAACCATTGGAAACACATTACACCGCAATGGATTAAAATCCTGCAGGGCTCGCAAGGTCCCCCTGCTCAGGAAGGCACATGTGCAGGCCCGTCTGAAGTTTGCCAATGAACACCTGAATGATTCAGAGAGTGACTGGGAGAAGGTGCTGTGGTCTGATGAGACCAAAATAGAGCTCTTTGGCATTAACTCAACTCGCTGTGTTTGGAGGAAGAAAAATGCTGCCTATGACCCCCAAAACACCGTCCCCACCGTCAAGCATGGGGGTGGAAACATTTTGCTTTGGGGGTGTTTTTCTGCTAAGGGCACAGGACAACTTATTCGCATAAACGGGAAAATGGACGGAGCCATGTATCGTGAAATCCTGAGCGACAACCTCCTTCCCTCTGCCAGGAAACTGAAAATGGGTCGTGGATGGGTGTTCCAGCACGACAATGACCCAAAACATACAGCAAAGGCAACAAAGGAGTGGCTCAAGAAGAAGCACATTAAGGTCATGGAGTGGCCTAGTCAGTCTCCGGACCTTAATCCAATCGAAAACCTATGGAGGGAGCTCAAGCTCAGAGTTGCACAGAGACAGCCTCGAAACCTTAGGGATTTAGAGATGATCTGCAAAGAGGAGTGGACCGACATTCCTCCTAAAATGTGCGCAAACTTGGTCATCAATTACAAGAAACGTTTGACCTCTGTGCTTGCAAACAAGGGTTTTTCCACCAAGTATTAAGTCTTTTTTTGTTAGAGGGTTCAAATACTTATTTCACTCAATGAAATGCAAATCAGTTGCTATCTTTTATTTAAAGTTATTTTTTCGATTTTCCTTTTGATGTGCTATCTGCCACTGTTACAATAAACCTACCATTGAAATGATACTGTTCTGAGACTTTTCATTTCTTTGTCATTGGACAAACTTACAAAATCAGTGAGGGGTCAAATAATTATTTCCGCCACTGTATCTCCCACATCATAATTCTTTTCGGCGACCGAGAGCTTCTTGGAAAAAAAAGCACACGGGACCCACTTGCCAGGAGATGAACCCTGCGACAGCACCGCTCCAACCCCCACTTCTGATGCATCAACCTCCACCACAAATGGTTGAGACACATCGGGCTGCACCAGAATGGGAGCAGACGCAAAACACTCCTTAATAGTCGGAAAAAAAAACTGCAATGCCTCATCCGACCAGACAGAGACGTCGGCGCCCTTCTTAGTCATATCAGTCAGAGGTCTTACAATGGTAAAATAGTTTAAAAATTTTTTTTTATAATAATTAGTAAACCCAAAAAACCGCATCAAAGCTTTCTGATTCTCTGATCGGTCCCATTCCAGAACCGCCCGGACATTTTAGGGGTCCATACGAAAACCAGAGTCAGAAAGCAGATATCCCAAAAACAGAAGCTCCCACACAGAAAACACACATTTCTCCAATTTGGCATATAATTTATTCTCCCGAAAGATCGTCAAAACCTGTCTCACATGATCCTGATGGGTCTTCAGATCAGGAGAATAAATTAAAATGTCATCCTATTAAAACTACCACGAACCTCCCCACCAAATGATGAAAAATGTCATTGACGAATCGCTGAAATACTGCTGGCGCGTTCGTCAACCCAAAAGGCATAACCAGATTCTCAAAATGACCCTCGTGCGTATTGAAGGCCGTTTTCCACTCATCCCCTTCCTTGATTCTGATCAGATTGTAGGCCCCTCTAAAATCCAACTTGGAGAACACCTTGGCACCAACAATCTGATCAAAAAGGTCGGAGATCAAAGGAAGGGGATACGGATCCCGGACCGTAATACGGTTCAATTCCTGGAAATCCAAACAAGGTCTCAGCGATCCTTCCTTTTTCTTTACAAAGAATAAACCTACTGCCACCATAGACTTAGATGGCCTAATATGACCTTTTGCCAAACTCTCGGCGATATACTTCCGCATGACCTCTCTTTCGGGTTGAGAAAGATTGTAAAGCCGAGACTTTGGCAACTTGGCCCCTGGGATGAGATTAACTGGACAATCATAGTCACGATGAGGGGGCAATTCCTGAGCCCCACTCTCCGAAAAGACATCCGCAAAATCTGAGAGCTACTGAGGTAGAGCTGTAGTGGACACACCAGAGATAGATGTGCCAAGACAATTATCCGAACAAAATTCACTCCAACCAATGATTTGTCTTGCTTGCCAATCTATAATTGGGTTATGTTTTGTCAACCACGGTAACCCTAAGACTATAGGAGTGGGCAAATCCTTCATGAGAAAAACAAGACATGATCTCAACATGTGAATCACCCACCCTTAACTGAAGACCATGAGCAATAGGAGTGAAACTCCTTTGAGAAGGAGGGGAAGAATCAATTGCAAAAACCGGAATCTCTCTGTCTAAAGTGCAAGTACTTAGACCCAGATTTTGAAGAAAAAGAAAGTCAATAAGGTTTACCCCAGCACCACAGTCAATGAATACTTCAACAAAAAATTTTCTTGAGTCTAGCGCCACCATAGCTGGAAGGAGAAAACTAGTATTACAGGGAGCTTGCATACATGCTTGCTCCACCACTCCATTCACGCTACCAAGAGTCAGGACGTTTTTTTTTTTTCTCTTTCTTATCATCATGCGGTTTAACAAAAGGTAAAGCAAAAACAAAATTACCACTTTTCCCACAGTAGTAGCATAGTTTATGCAGTTTCCTAAAGGCTCTACTACCAGAACGGAAAGATACCTGACCCAGCTGCATGGGTTCCTCCCCTACCCCAGAGTTACCTGTAACATCACCCTGGGAATCAGTAGAAACGAAACCACTCACAGAAGGGATCCCTTGTGCAGAGGGAGCCTTACACCTCTCTCTAATACGTCTATCTAACCGTACTGCCAAAGACATAGCATTCTCCAAAGAATCTGGGTACTCATGAAAAGCAAGGGCATCTTTCAATCTCTCAGATAACCCCTGACAAAACTGACTACGTAACGCGGGGTCATTCCACTCTGACTCTGTAGCCCATCTCCTAAACTCAACGCAGTAAACCTCTGCAGTATGTTCACCCTGTAATAAATTACGCAATTTAGATTCCGCCATCGAGACCCGATCTGGGTCATCGTAAATTAATCCCAGGGCTTTGAAAAATTCTTCCACCGACCGGAGGGCCAGAGAACCGGGCGACAGAAAAGACCCAGGAGTGCGCGTCCCCTTTGAGCAGAGAAATGATTATACCAACCCTCTGACTTTCATCACCTGACGAAGATGGACGCAGCCGAAAATACAATTTGCATGACTCTTTAAAGCGGATGAAGTAATCCGCACCCCCTGCAAATCTCTCAGGAAGAGCGACTTTAGGCTCCCACAAATTTGACCTGCACCTGATGCCAGAGCATTCTGACACCGTGTGACCGAACTACGCAGATCCGCAACCTCTAGAGATAATCCCTGCATGCGGTCAACTAGCGCATCAATTGACGCCATCACAAAACGGCTGAGTAATGGCAGTCAAAGTATGGCGGGTTATAATGTCACGGCGGACAGGATATAAGATACACAGATAACTAAACAAACAATATTTCTAGGCGAGAAGCTGGGGATAAGGTCACCTCCTAGCAAATCCCTAACAGCTCTCCCTAGTCTGCTTTGCCCACATTCAGACCCTGAAGGTGGGAATAATGTGTCCTCGTGCCTGGGCTGAGAATACCCTAGAATCCCTGAGATGGTGAAAGGGGGAAAAAGGGGCAGCCTGCTCCCTCAGAACCAGGAGGGGACAGACGACACCCAAACAGGCTAGAGAGCAAACCAAAGAAATCAGAAACCAACTTATCTTATCTGAGCAGGAAAAGCCAATACTTCACTCCTTGCTTCCACAGCCTGACAGAAGCTATAACCCACACGGAACACTGGGAGGGGAGTAATTTAAACCAACGACCCCACCCAGTGCACCTGAAGGGAGGCGGATCTAGCATGACTCCAAAACAAAACAAATGACTAGACACGTTCTGCTAATCTGGCAGACCTCCATATATAGTCTGAGCAGGGCATGACAGGTGCCCAACAGAGAGGAAGAGGAGGGGAGTTCAGAGGGAGAGACAGAGCAACAGATAGGGAGGAGAAGGAGGAGAAGCAGGCAAAACTTGCAGTGCTCAGGAGGCAAAAAGCAAAATGCTAATGTATCTGGAGCGAGCCATCCACCATGCACGGTCACATCAGGCGCTCCTAGGACACCGGAACATGGCTCCGCATGGTGTGGGCTTTTTTTAACGTGCCAGCTGCTGACAATAGTGTTGCTATCTGCAGCCAGTGCTGTCAACACATAAGTTGCGGTAAGCCCAACACTCACCTAGGGACGACCGTCTTAAGAATGCACCTGGCCTCCCATCACTGAGAACAGTGGGAGCAACACCGTCAGAACCCACAAAGCCACACTCCCTGCGCTCCATGTCCTGCCTCTTCTCCTTCTCCTCTCTCCTCCCATTTGTCCTCCACTCCACCTTACACCGTGCCGTCATCGCGTTCTTCTGGCAAAAGGCAGGCTTCCGTGGCCCAAATGTTCTAACATAAAAAGTTGATGACGCTGGATAACCCTCTTGCCCAACGACTGACCGCCGGCTTGTCAGCCTTTAGAAAATTTGTGCCCATTGGCACACCGCAATGGAAGGTCCCCGGAAGGAAATAATTCTCCCAGGAGGGTATCCCAGAGCTATATGGCTATGTTCAGCGGCAAGTGAATGTATCTCTGGAACACAGTGTCGGTCCCAAGATACATCCGACCACAGACACATGGTCTAGAAAACACGGGCAGGGAAGGTACATAACTTTTACTGCCCACTGGGTGAACCTTCTGACGGCTGTCAAGCATGCAACCTGTGGTACCCGTGTGGATTTGGTGTTACTGCCACAGATTGCATGCAGGCCTGCCTCTTCTTCTCCTCCTCCTACTCCATCTTCCGTCTCCTCCTCAGCTGACTCCTCCTTTTCCACTGCTACTGCCTCTTACGCTGCACCCCCTCAGCTCCCCAGAACCTATTCGACGTGCCAGGTGAGATGTTGCCATGCTGTGCTGCGGCTGTTGTGACTGGAAGCCAAGAGCCACACTGGTCCTGCACTCCTTTCAGCTCTTCGGTCACAGGCCGATCAGTGGCTAACCCTGCTCAATTTGACAGTCATGCAGCGATTTGTTGCCAAATACCCCGGGGCAGGCCAGGAAAATCTCTGCCCATTTTAGAAGATCTTACACGGCCATGGCTGTCCTTGCTGACGTTCAGCGGCGACGCCACCTGTCCGTCAGACGTCTGATTTGTGACTACCGGACACGCTGGAACTCCACCTTGTATATACTTGATAGGCTGCTCCAGCAGAAATGTGCCGTTAACTACTACCTGTACGAACTCTGCGGAAGGACAGGTTCTGCTGGGCTTGTTTTTTTTTCACCGCGCCAGTGGCTGCTCATGCGCGACGCATTGTGTCGTGTCATTGATCAAGTCATCGAGGAGCAGGAGCAGGAAGATGAAAAAGTCGCAACGCTGAATGAATTCCCAGGAGGGATACTCCATCTGAGACAAGTCAGCAGGAGTCTGAAGAGGAGTCAGATGAGGATGGTGCCTGGGGGGAGGAGGAGGAGGAGGAGGAGAAAGAAGAGCAGGCTTTAAACTTTTCTGGGATCCCTGGTGTTGTTCGTTGATGGGGGGAGGAGACTGAGGACGACATTCTCCTGGGCGATGAGCAGGAGCCAGAGCGCTCCACTGCTTACAATTTAGTGCAAATGGGGGCTTTCATGCTACAGTGTTTGAAGAGGGACCCCCACATAAAAAGCATAAAGGGCAAGGACCAGTACTGGGTGGCAACGTACTTAGACTCCTGGTACAAACAATAAATGGCGGACATGTTACCAGCATCACAGAGGTCTGTCAGAATGCAGCATTTCCAGGCCTTGCTTTGAGAGATGCTGCATTCTGCTGTTGCATGCGCTGGCAGAGCAATTTCCACCCACAGAAAAACAATTGCGGGTTCCAATCCTACAGCGCATGCAAGAGGGTGGTTTGAAGATGTGTTGGTCACTTCGGATATGAGATCATTCTTGCAGCCAACCCATCGACAGCCGCCCTCCGGATCCAGCCGCAGGGAACGCCTAGACCGACAGGTGTCCAACTACATCGGGTTAACAGCCGATGTTGATGCTCTGTGGGGTGCAGGCTTAACCTGTGGCCAGAGCTGGCACAATTTGCCATGGAATTCTTGGCTTGCCCCTCGTCGAGTGTCCTGTCCGAAAGGATGTTCAGCGCAGCAGGGGGAATCGTGACCGATAGGCGCACTTGCCTAGCTCACGACAGTGTGGACTACCTCACATTTCTAAAAATGAATGAGGTATGGATCTCAGAGAAATTCAACACCTGTGACGACCACGTTTAATTGAATTTCACTTATTACCATTGGTTTTTTTTCAAGAGGGGGGATTTTGTTAGCCATGTTTTTAATCCAATTTTATATTTCTAGTTCTTTTAAGCATATGTATTTGAAATGTATTTGTACTGGCCTGCAGTAAAATTGATATCCAATGACCGTCTAATATAACTCCAGCCACATAATCCCTTGATATTTTCTGTACGGTGAATGCATAAGTTTTGCAGCCTGTAATGTAACTGGCCAACAGTAAAATTGTTATACGCTGACCGCCTAATGTACCTCCAGCCACATAATGACTTGATCTTTTCTGTACGGTGAATGCATAATTTTTGGGGCCTGTAATCTAACTGGCCAACAGTAAAATTGCTATATGGTGACCGCCTAATGTATCTCCAGCCACATAATCACTTGATGTTTTCTGTCCAGTGAATTCCTAATGTTTGGGGCCTGTACTCCACTGGCCTGCAGTAAAATTGATATCCCATGACCGTCTAATATACCTCCAGCCACATAATCACTTGATCTTTTCTGTATGGTGAATGCATAATTTTTGTGGCCTATAATGTAACTGGCCAACAGTAAAATTATTATACGGTGATCGCCTAATGTACGTACTGTAACTCCAGCCACATTATCAATTGTTCTTTTCTGTCCGGTAAATGGATATTTTTGGGGGCTTGTAGTCCACTAGCCTGCAGTAAAATTTATATTTATTGACTGTCTAATATACCTCCAGCCACATAATCACTTGTTCTTTTCTGTACAGTGAATGAATAAGTGGACTGTAGTCCACTGGCCTGCAGTAAAATTGATATCCAATGACCGTCTAATATATCTCCAGCCACATAATGACAATCTTTTTTGTACGTTAAATGCATAATTTTTGGGGCATGTAATGTAACTGGCCAACAGTAAAATTGTTATACAGTGACCGCCTAATGTACCTCCAGCCACATAATAACTTGGTCTTTTCTGTACAGTGAATGCATAATTTTTGGTGCCTATAATCTAACTGGCCAACAGTAATATTGTTATACGTTGACCGCCTAATGTAACTCCAGCCACATAATCCCTTGATGTTTTCTGTACGGTGAATGCCTTGTGTTTGGAGCCTGTACTCCACTGGCCTGCAGTAAAATTGATATCCCATGACCGTCTAATATATCTCCAGCCACATAATCACTTTATCTTTTCTGTACAGTGAATAAATAATTTTTGGGGCCTGTAGTCCACTGGCCTGCATTAAAATTGATATCCATTGACTGTCTAATATACCTCCAGCCACATAATCACTTGATCTTTTCTGTACAGTGAAAGCCTAATCGTTGGGGCCTCGGAGGAATTCAACACCTGTGACGACCACATGTTATCGAATTTCACCTATTATCATTTGGGGTTTATTCAAGAGGGGGGATTTCGTTAGCCATGTTTTTAATCCAATTTAAATTTTTTATTCTTTTAAACATATGTATTTGACATGTATTTGTAATGGCCTACAGTAAAATTAATATCCAATGACTGTCTAATATACCTCCAGCCACATAATCACTTGATGTTTTATGTACGGTGAATGCATAATTTTTGGGGCCTGTAATCTAACTGGCCAACAGTAAAATTATTATACGGTGACCCCCTAATGTACATCCAGCCACATTATCAACTGTTCTTTTCTGTACAGTGAATGAAAAATTTTTGGGGCCTGTAGTCCACTGGCCTGCAATAAAATTGATATCCAATGACCGTCTAATGCCTATTGTTTGGGTCCTGTACTCCCGTGGCGTAAAATAAAAAATTTCTACGCTCCAGCACGGCACATTTTTGAGAGTTTCACTTTAAGACGCATAAAAATCTCCCCCGATTGAAATACATATTTTTTGTGGGAATTTTTGCCATTGATCCCCCTCTGGTATGTCACTGTCCATGTTGTGGGACGATTTGTGCACTTCTAGTATTTGGTGGCTGTAAATATGACCTGAAGGTTTTTCAGGTTCGTCTGCCATTAAGTGAATGGGGCCCCCGCGAACTTGCGGTTCGCAAACATTTGATCGCGTTCGCGAGTCGTTCCGACCGATGTTCATCCATCACTAGTTATAAACTGTTGTATGGGCACACCACAGAGCTCAGAAGGATAGGTACTCAATATGGTTTTAGAGGGCAGATTTTTCTGGATTGTTTTTTCGATTTATTGATGGGTGTAGTGAGTGTTTTGACCTAACAGGAATTTAGAAACATTTGCTGTGAAAATGTAAAATTTTATTTTTTTCCAATAAAATTTTATTTTAGCCCCAGATTTTTCATTTTCACCAGATGTAACAGGAGAAAAAGCACCCACAATTTGTTACACATTTTCTCCAGAATGGAAACACCCCATATGTGGCCATAAAGTGCTGTGTGGGCACATCACAGTTCAGAAGGTTAGGAGCGCCATATAACTTTTGAAGGGCAGATTTTGCTAGAGCGGTTTTAGTGCAACCTGTCACATTTGAAGAGACCCTAAGATACACATACAGTGGAAAAAAACAAAAACTTACCTCATTTTGGAAACTACACCCCTTGCAAAATTTATTGAGGGATATAGTGAGTGCATTGAACCCACAGGCATTTTATAGAATTTAGAAACACCTGGCTGGGAAATTTAAAATTGCTTTTTTTCAAATAAAATGCTGCTTTAGCCCAGAACTTTAATTTCCACAATTGGTAACAGGAGAAAAAGGACCCCACAATGTATTACCCATTTCTTCCTGAATACTGCAAAATCCCATATGTGGTCGTAAACTGCTGTTTGAGCACACTGCAGGGTTCAGAAGAACAAGAGCAGCAAGTACATTTGAGGCCTAGATTGGTGATTTATACAGCACTGGCTGACAACTGCAGAGGCTCTGAGGTTAAATAAAAAAAGAATACCCTAAGAAGTGACCCCTTTTTTAGAATCCATGCCCCTCGCAGAATTTACCAAGGGGTCTAGTGAGCATTTTTACCCAACAGGTGTATTGCAAAAATTAATTCACAGTTTTTATATTTTACAGATTGTGCAGCAAGCTCTGGATAGTGCCAGGCAAGGACGGACATGCATAGTGATTGCTCATCGATTAAGCACCATACAGAATGCTGACAATATCGCAGTGATTAAGAACGGGAAAGTGGTGGAATACGGCACTCATAACCAGCTATTGGCTAACCAAGCTGATTACTATGCTCTTGTGAACACACAAGACTCAAACTAGGCCTCATACACATGCAAAGTCTTACAGTACTCCAGTACAGAACTTTTAAGTACTCCATGTGGCGCTGTGAGGTTGTGTATTCTACTTGTAACTTGCAATCACTGTACGGGAGAATAAAGAAATACAATATGTGAGAAATAAAAACCTCTTTGTGCCTTTGTATTATAAATAAGAGGAATAGATTAGGCCCATAGATTTCTTTCAGTGCTGTATAATAAATCCACACAACTTGAGTCTGTATGTTTTTTTTGTGTAAGGCCTCATGCACACGGCCATTGTGTGGCCGTTCCGTGCATTGGGGACCGCAATTTGTGGTCCCTAATGCAGGGGCAACATCCGTGCGGTGGCCGGGACGCATCGAGAACCATTCATCTTAAATGGGTCCATGATCCGTCCGCACTGCAAAAAAAATAGAACATGTTTTATTTTTTTTCCGGTGCGGAGGCACGGACAGAAATACCCCAGAAGCACTCCTGTAGGTATAGGATCAAAAGAAAAAGGTTTGGTACCGTGCTAGCCAGTAGTGCAAAATAGGACAGTCACTCAGGGGCGAGGATAAGGTCTGACCGTCACTCCATAAAGGAGAAAAAGACAAGTTTCCCTGTTGCCAAACATTTTGATGATCCTGGCCATAGCATTACAGACCTCCAAGTATTAATATTAGGCTACTTTCACACTACCGTTTCTATTTTCCTGTATTGAGATCCGTCATAGGGTATCAATACCGGAACAAAATGCTTCTGTTTGGTCCCCATTCATTTTCAATGGGGTCAAAACGTAACTGAACAGAATGGAATGCTCCAAAATGCATTCCGTTCCGTTTGGTTGCGTTCTTTCCATCATGGGATGCAGAGCAAAACAGATCCGTCATGACCTACAATGCAAGTCAGTGGGGATGGATCCTTTTTCTCAGACACAATCTGACACAAT
Organism: Bufo bufo; assembly: GCF_905171765.1. Taxonomy (NCBI): domain Eukaryota; kingdom Metazoa; phylum Chordata; class Amphibia; order Anura; family Bufonidae; genus Bufo; species Bufo bufo. The sequence goes on from NC_053393.1 coordinate 459,320,787, forward strand.
AGAAAACCGATGCGTCCCCCATTGACTTTTAATGGAGTTCATGACCGATCTATCTAGCCTTTGTTAAAGATAATACAACCGGATCCGTTCATAACGGATGCAGATGGTTGTATTATCAGTAACGGAAGCGTTTTTGCTGAAATGCTGGTGCGAAAGTAGCCCTAAAGGGTCATTTCTAATCCCAAACAGATAGACGAGTTTGGGAATACAAATTTATGACTGTCTTTGATACACTTAAAGGGGTTTTACCATCTTGCTAATTCATCCTCACCTGCAGCCAGCTCTGCTGTTCACTTCCTGGTTTCCTACTTCTAAGGCTGGGCGTGCTTAGGCAGTTTGAGTAAAGGCCTGCCACGCCTCTTTATGACATCACACTGAGAACTCAGTCCTTGTATACTATACACATGAGTATAGTATGAGTATAGTATGAGTCATCAGTCTGGCAGCCTGCAGTGTCTGTGAAGCCCATCCCATCATCGCTCAGAGAGCAATGGTAGGTGAGCTCAGTGTACAGTAACATGTTGCTGTCCTGCATTCTAATACAGTTTTACACACAAAATCTTATGGTACTTTCACACTAGCATTTTTGTTTTCCGGTACTGAGTTCCGCTCAATACTGGAAAAAAAAGATCAGTTTTATCCTAATGTATTCTGAATGGAGAGCATTCCGTTCAGGATGCATCAGTTCAGTCCTTATTACGTTTTTGGACGTAAAAAATACCGCAGCATGCAGCAGTTTCCCTGCAGCCAAAAATACTGAACACTTGCTGGAATGCCAGATCCAGCATTAATTTACATTGAAGTGTATTAGTGCCGGCATTAAGTGTTCTGGCAAAACGGATTCGGCTTTTCGGTCTGCGCATGCGCAGACCTTTAATACTGCAAAATAAATTAATAGCGGATCTGTCTTTCCGGATGACACCGGAGAGACGGATCCGGTATATCAATGCATTTGTCAGACGGATCAGCATCAGTTTGCGTCCGGATTGCCGGATCTGGCAGGCAGTTCCGTCGCCGGAACTGCCTGCCGGAATCCTCTGCCGCAAGTGTGAAAGTACCCTAAGTCTGATCTTTTACAAACCCATTCTGTGCAGCAAAAACAATATTACAGTATACATTAGCCCCAAAGCATGTTAGCTAGTAGACTTATAATCTGTGCTTTTGACTCCCATAAAACATGACCAACCCCCACCCACTGTGTACTACAGTTGTGTGTAAACCTTAGACCATGTATCTGTATAGATGCATATATAGCTCAGCTACATCTGTCTTCACCAGTCCCCTAACATCACTTTCGCTGACTGGCTTCCTATAAAGCTCTGCTACATCTTTATTCCACTTCCCCACTAGCACTTTGTCTGAACAGCTTTATATACAGCTCTGCTTCATCTGTCTGTTTCTCTCTCCCACCAGCACTGAGGCTGAACCACCGCATATACAGCTCTGCTATATCTGTCTATCTCTCTCCTGCACCAGCACTGTGGGGGAACTGCCTCATATAAAGCTCTGCTACACCTGTCTTCCCTGAACCCCTCTATATACAACTCTGCTACATCTATCTTCCCTGAACTGCTCTATATACAGCTCTGCTACATCTGACTTCCACTCCACAATACCAGCACTGTGTTTGAATCACTTCATATACTGCTCTGCTACATCTGTCTTCCACTACCCCACTAGCACTGTGTCTGAACCGCCTCATATACAGCTCTGCTTCATATGTCTGTTTCTCTCTCCCACCAGCACTGAGGCTGCACCGCCGCATATACAGTCAGGTCCATAAATATTGGGACATCGACACAATTCCAAATTTTTTTGCTCTATACACCACCACAATAGATTTGAAATAAAAACAAATAAGATGTGCTTTAACTGCAGACTGTCAGCTTTAATTTGAGGGTATTTACATCCAAATAAGATGAACGGTGTAGGAATTACAACAGTTTGCATATGTGTCTCCCACTTGTTAAGTGACCAAAAGTAATGGGACAATTGGCTTCTCAGCTGTTCCATGGCCAGGTGAGTGTTATTCCCTCATTATCCCAATTACAATGAGCAGAAAAAAAGGTCCAGAGTTCATTTCAAGTGTGCTATTTGCATTTGGAATCTGTTGCTGTCAACTCTCAAGATGAGATCCAAAGAGCTGTCACTATCAGTGAAGCAAGCCATCATTAGGCTGAAAAAAACAAAAAAAAAAAACATCAGTGAGATAGCGAAAACATTAGGCGTGGCCAAAACAACTGTTTGGAACATCTTAAAAAGAAGGAACGCACTGGTGAGCTCAGCAACACCAAAAGACCCGGAAGACTACGGAAAACAACTGTGGTGGATGACCGAAGAATTCTTTCCCTGGTGAAGAAAACACCCTTCACAACAGTTGGCCAGATCAAGAACACTCTCCAGGAGGTAGGTGTATGTGTGTCAAAGGCAACAATTAAGAGAAGACTTTACCAGAGTGAATACAGAGGGTTCACCACAAGATGTAAACCACTGGTGAGCCTCAAAAACAGGAAGGCCAGATTAGAGTTTGCCAAACAACATCTAAAAAAGCCTTCACAGTTCTGGAACAACATTCTATGGACAGCTGAGACGAAGATCAACTTGTACCAGAGTGATGGGAAGAGAAGAGTATGGAGAAGGAAAGGAACTGCTCATGATCCTAAGCATACCACCAGGGGCGTAGCTAGAAATGACTGGGCCCCATAGCAAAAAATTTTTATGGGCCCCCCCCTCCCGGATCTCCCACCCCCACATTACCTCTCAGACCTCGCCGCCACATCCGCAGCTCCTCATGCACTTGCGACGGTTACGCGTAGGACTGAGCATAGACAGTTGGTCACTGGCAACGCATTTGTGCCAGTGTAGGAAATGTATGAATCTAAATGTCTGTGTATTAAAGTAGGACTAGTCAGAACTGCCCCCCAGACTGCGGGACCACTCCAGGGGTCAAGTCCTGGGAAAAAAAGTGTCCACTGCCACCCCGATCCACTGCCACCCCGACCCCCCCAAAAAAAAATATATATATATATATATATTTTGCTGAAAATTCAGTGCAACATAAACAAAAACTGGAATTTGCGCTATATGTCTGTTCAGACATAATTCGTCTCTTTCATATTATATGCTTCCCTTATATATAATTTACTTACAGTTCTGAAGACTCAGGGGTGCTGGCAGGCTTGGCCTCAGGGGTGCTGGCTGGCATGGCCTCAGGGGTGCTGGGTGGCTTGGCAGAAGGAGTGTGGGAGACTGTGAGGCCTTTTTTCTACAAGCTGCTCCGGAAAAAAAATATTTTCCATTACACCTCAGGTCAGACCACCAATTAGACCCTCAATGTTAATCAGACCTCAGATCACACCTCAGCTCAGACCCCAATATGAATGACCCCCAATCAGACCTAAGATAAGAGCTCCATGCCTATCGTCCACCAGCAAGGCAGCTGGCACTGGGATCTCCATGTTATTGGTCAGTTAATACATCAGGGACCCCCTGGCATGGGGCCTGGGCATAGCTAAGTGCAAACTGGGTGATCCATAGGCAGGACCGGGTGGCTGCCCTCATCCACCAGCCCGTCCCTAGGAAATCTCTCATCAGATGTGAGAGCAGCAGCGATCGATCAGCCAGGATTAATGTGCACAGTGGGAGGCCCCCCCTTAGGCAATTGACAAACTGCCCCCCCTCTCATTCTTAGGCAAGTGACAAACTCAGATCTGCTACATCTACAATGAGCAACTACAACAAATGTAATGCCAAACTGCAGTTCCTCTATGTGATGCCTTGGATAGCTTCCACGGGACTCACAGGCTGTGTGGGTCCAGTGGAAGCTATCCAAGGCATCACAAGTAACTGCAGTTTGGCATTACATTTTCTGTAGTTGCTCATTGTAGATGTAGCAGAGCTGAGTTTGTCACTTGCCTAAGAATGAGGGGGGGGGGGGCAGTTTGTCAATTGCCTAAGGGGGGGCCTCCCACTGTGCACATTAATCCTGGCTGATTGATCGCTGCTGCTCTCACATCTGATGGGAACTGTTAGGAGGCACTGGGGTGACTTTGTAATTGCTCCCTATATAATTGAGTTTGTCTGCTAATAGATCAGGGCACCCAGAGAGAAATCATATTACGCATACCAGCTGCTGAAGAATAAGGGGCCACACAAAGGGGCCCATCCAAGCTGAATGACAGATGTAAGGTCATTTACCTGAAGGGCCCCTTACATATGGCAGCACCTTGATAATTCTGACCCATTGTGTAGCAAACTGACAAGGCTTTAATGAAGTGACATTAGTGCTCCGGGGTAGACATACCATAGCTGCAACTGGTGCAGCTGCATAGGGGCCCTGCAGGCATTAGGGCCACAGGCCAGCTCAAAAGTAGCATATGTTCCCTACTGTCTAACTTCCCCTATGCTTTCCGGGGACGTGGGGGCCCAGAAGCCTCCTGACAACTAACAGACACCAGTAATAGAAGTGGCACATTGTAGATGGGGCCCCAGATACAGATTTTGCACTGGGGCCACGGAGCTTCTGGTTACAACTTATCCCAGTATGACCACTGTAACTGCCTGGCTGCACCCAGCTTTCCAAATCCCCTGAATGGCAAACCTGGAGAATTAGACCGTAGGCGGATCAGGGGGGCCCGGACTCACTCAGGGACAGTCAGTGAGTCACTCACTTGTCTCGCAAGTTTGCAGCAGCGCGCGCTGCACACAGCAGCTTCCTCTTCCGACCGCAACTGAAGGCTGAAGCCGCTCCCCCTCCTCACTTCGCCTGGCCCTGCCCTGCACAGTGCGCGTCAAGCAGGGCTCGGCTCTCAGCCTCAGCTCCGCCCCCTGTCCTGTGAATCTGATTTCAGGCAGTTATCAGCTGCGCCTGCGGGCCGCGTTCTCCTGGATTGAGGCGGGGGCCCCGTGGGCCCCCCTGACTTAGGGGCCCGGTCGCAATTGCGACCGCTGCAACCCCTATAGCTACGTCACTGTTGTTAATTAAAAAAAAAAAAATAACTGAATGCGGTCGGACGGGCCCCCAGTGGCGTAGGGCCCCATAGCCACTGCTATGGTTGCTATGGCGATCCCTACGCCACTGCATACAGTACCACCTCATCAGTGAAGCATGGTGGTGGTAGTGTCATGCCATGGGCATGTATGGCTGCCAATGGAACTGGTTCTCTTGTATTTATTGATGATGTGACTGCTGACAAAAGCAGCAGGATGAATTCTGAAGTGTTTTGTGTAATATTATCTGCTCATATTCAGCCAAATGCTTCAGAACTCATTGGACGGCGCTTCATAGTGCAGATAGACAATGACCCAAAGCATACTGAAAAAGCAACCAAAGAGTTTTTTAAGGGAAAGAAGTGGAATGTAATGCAATGCCCAAGTCAATCACCTGACCTGAATCCGATTGAGCATGCATTTCACTTGCTGAAGACAAAACTGAAGGGAAAATGCCCCAAGAACAAGCAGGAACTGAAGACAGTTGCAGTAAAGGCCTGGCAGAGCATCACCAGGGATGAAACCCAGCGTCTGGTGATGTCTATGCGTTCCAGACTTCAGGCTGTAATTGACTGCAAAGGATTTGCAACCATGTATTAAAAAGTGAAAGTTTAATTTATGATTATTATTATGTCCCATTACTTTTGGTCCCTTAACAAGTGGGAGGCACATATGCAAACTCTTGTAATTCCTACACAGTTCACCTGATTTGGATGTAAATGTAACAGAAAAAATATTGACATTTATTAAGCTGTCAACTAGGTATAGCAGTGGTACATCACACCCAAAAATTGGTGAATTTCACCCGAAAATGTAACTGAAAAAGTAGTGAAATGACATAAAATAAACTTTGTACAAATAAAAAAAAAATTAATTTATGAGGTGGAGTTTCATATGGAGTAGGAGTTTGAGGAGGCGGTGGACGTAACGGTGTAGGTGGAAGCGGCGGTGGAGGAGAACGAGGTAGTCAACACTGGTTTTTGGTTTTAATTTATATATTTTTTTTTAAATCAGGGTACACTCCAAAAGAGTGTGAAATATCCAAATTACAAGAATGAGCAATTGCGCTGCAGTATAACAATGATTGGTTAAGGCCGGTATACATGTCTATTCTGCACAAGGTACAGACAAGTCCTGTGGGATCCATGCCTGCTTCATTTTAATGAACGTGAGCTTGTCCACATTGGCTGTGGACAGGCGGCTGCGCTTGTCTGTGATGACGCCCCCTGCCATGCTAAACACACGTTCAAATAATACACTGGCTGCAGGGCAGGCCAATACCTCCAAGGCATAAAGGGAAAGCTCAGGCCATGTGCCCAATTTGGAGACCCAGAAGTTGAAGGGGGCAAACCCGTCATTTAGTACGTGTAGGCGTGTGCACACATACTGCTCCACCATGTTGGTGAAATGCTGCCTCCTGCTAAGACGTTCCATATCAGCTGGTGGTGCTGGCGTGCTGACAAAGCTTTTCCACATTTCGGCCATGCTAACCCTGCCTTCTGAGGTGCTGGCCGTGCCCCAGCTGCGTTGGCGACCTCTTCCTCGCCCTCTGCCTTCGCCTTGTGCTTCCACTGTGCCCCCGCTGTCAGGTGGGAATGCCACCAGCAGCGCGTCTACCAGCGTGCACTAGTACTTGCGCATCTTCCAATCACGCTCCAGTGAGGGAATTAAGGACAGTACGTTGTCCTTGTAATGAGGATCCAGCAGCGAGGCCACCCAGTAATCAGCACAAGTTAGAATGTGGGCAACTCGGCGGTCGTTGCGGAGACACTGCAGCATGTAATCATTCATGTGTGCCAGGTTGCCCAGAGGCAAAGAAAAGCTGTCCTCTGTGGGAGGTGTATCATCTGTGTTCTCTGTATCCCCCCAGCCACGCACTAGTGATGGCCATGAGCTGGTCTGGGTGCCACCCTGCTGTGAACATGGTTCCTCCTCCTCCATCTCCTCCTCCTCATCCTCCACCTCGTCATCCTCCAGAACTGTGCCCTGGCTGGACAATAGTGTACCTGGCATTTGTGGGTGCAGGAACCCACCCTCGGAGCCACTTGTGAATGACTGGCCGGAAACCCTACAAAATGATCCCTCTTCCTCCTCTTCCTCCTGTGCCACATCCTCTTCTATCATCGCCAGCAGCGTTTTTTCAAGGAGGCATAGAAGTGGTATAGTAACGCTGAGAACGGCGTTATCGGCACTGGCCATGTTGTTGGAGTACTCAAAACAGCGCAACAAGGAACACAGGTCTCACATGGAGGCCCAGTCATTGGTGGTTAAGTGGTGCTGTTCCGCAGAGCGACTCAGCCGTGCGTGCTGCAGCTGAAACTCCACTATCGCCTGCTGCTGCTCGCACAGTCTGTCCAGCATGTGCAAGGTGGAGTTCCACCTTGTGGGCACATCGCATATGAGGTGGTGAGCGGGAAGGCCGAAGTTACGCTGCAGCGCTGACAGGCGAACAGAAGCAGGATGAGAACTCCGATATAGGGGGAATTTTTAAGGAATCTCTGCACCACCAAATTCAGCACATGCGCCAGGAAAGGGATGTGCGTCAATCAGGCTAGTCCCAGAGCTGCTACGAGATTTTGCCCATTATCGCACACCACCAGGCCGTCTTGAGGCTCACTGGCACCAACCACTCATCGGTCTGTTGTTCAAGGCCCGTCCACAGCTCCTGCGCGGTGTGGGGTTTGTCCCCCAAAGAGATATGTTTTAAAACTGCCTGCTGTCGTTTACCCCTGGCTGTGTGGAAGTTGGTGGTGAAGGTGTTACGCTGACCGGGTGAGGAGCTGTAGAGGATGAGGAAGCAGAGTAGGAGGAGGAAGCAACAGGAGGCAAACTGAAGCGCCCTGCAATCCTCGGTGGTGGAAGGACATGTGCCAAACTGCTATCCGCCTCAGGCCCAGCCGCCACTGCATTTACCCAGTGTGCTGTTATGGAGATATAACGTCCTTGACCTTGCTTACTGGCCCACGTATCCGTAGTGAGGTGCACCTTGTCACAGATGGCGTTGCGCAGTGCACACCTGATTTTGTCCCCTACTTGGTTGTGCAGGGAAGGGATGGCTCACCTGGAAAAGTAGTGGCGGCTGGGCACGACGTACTGTGGGACAGCCACCGCCATAAGGCCTTTAAAACTATCCGTCTCCACCAGACGGAATGACAGCATTTCAAAGGCCAGTAATTTAGAAATGCTGGCATTCAGGGCTAGGGATCGCGGGTGGTGAGGGGGTACTTCCTCTTCCTCTCCAGTGTTTGGGAGGCCGAGACTGCAGCAGAAGAGGAAGCAGGAGGAGCCAGAGACCTTTTTTTGTTTTTGAGGTGTCTACTTCACTGCAGCTCGTGCTTAGCACTTAAATGCCTGGTCATGCAGGTTGTGCTCAGGTTGAGAATGTTTATGCCTCGCTTCAGGCTCTGATTGCACAGCGAGCAAACCACTTGTGTCTTGTCGTCAGCACATTGTCTGAAGAACTGCCACGCCAGGGAACTCCTTGGAGCTGGCTTTGGTGTGCTCGGTCCCTTGCTGCGGTGGGCAGTAGCAGGCGTCCTGTCTAAAGGACGGCCGCTCCCCTTTTGCACCCTGCTCCCTGTTCTGCTGTGCTGGTGGCTCTGTGCGACCAACGCCTCTTCCTCCGAACTACGTAGGTCACTCGCATGACCTTGATTCCATTTGGGGTCGAGGACCTCATCGTCCTCCACATCATCTTCCACCCAGTCTTCACCCCTGAACTCCTTGTCGATCTGCACACTTTCGAAAGCCCCAGCAGTTGGCACCTGTGTTTCGTCATCATCCGAGACGTGCTGCGATGGTCCTCCCATGTACTCAACTTGAAAGGTAAGTGGTTGGGCATCGGTGCACTCAATCTCTTCCACTTCTGGGGCAGGGATAGGTGGATGGCCCTGGGAAACCCTGCTAACAGAGTCATCAAAAAGCAGAAGAGACTGCTGCATGACTTGGGGCTCAGATTGCTTGGCTGATTTGCAAGGGGGTGAGGTGAAAGACTGATGGACATGGGCTACAGGTGCAAACTCTGATCTTTCAGCAGGAGACTGGGTGGGAGACAATGTAAAGGAACTGGAGGCACTGTCAGCAACCCAATCTACTATCGCTTGTACTTGTTCAGGCCTCACCATTCGTAGAGCCGCATTAGGCCCGACCAAATACCGCTGCAGGTTCTGTCAGCTACTTGCACCCGAGGAAGGGGTTTCACTTGTGCATGTAGCTGGCACAGATCGACCACGTCCTCTCCCTGCAACAGAAGCTCCAACAGCAGCACCACGACCTGGGCCACGTCCCTTATTTGACGCTCTCCTCATATTTCTCAAATTTAGGATCTTGCCCTAAATGGGTGTTTATTTAATAGAAGAATTGAATGACAGTATGTACAGGGTGTATGTCACACGCCCTGATCCAGACTAGGCCGCAATTAAAAATTTGTGCCCAAAATGGGTGTTTTTCAAATTACTGAATATAATCACAGCATCTAAAGGTTGTATCTCACATGCAGCAGTATATAACTCTTGAATTTCACATGTGCTGATGGTGCAAGGCCAGAAAAATTGTGTATTTTGCCCTAAAAAGGGTGTTTTATTAATAGAAGAATATAACCCCAGTATTTAAAGGGTGTATCTCACACGCCCTGACCCACACTAGGCCGCAATTAAAGATTTGTGCCCAAAATGGCTGTATTTCAAATAACTGAATAGAAAGACAGTATGTAAAGGCGGTATCTCACAATGACATATGCAGAAAAGGATGCAAAATAAACTTTTTTTCCCCAAACGGGTGTTTGTTTAATAACTGAATATGACAGTAGTATATAGCCCTTGTATTTGACACATGCTGATGCTGCAAGGGCTGAAAAATTGTGTATTTTGCCCAAAAAATTGTGTTTTATTAATAGACGAATATAACCCCAGTATATTAAGGGTGTATCTCACAATCCCTGATCCACAATAGGCCACAATTAAAGATTTGTGCCCAAAATGGCTGTATTTCAAATAACTGAATAGAACCACACTATGTAAAGGCTGTATCTCACACGCCCTGACCCAGACTAGTCCACTATTAAAGATTTTTATTAATAGAAGAATATAGTCACAGTATCTAAAGGGTGTATCTCACACGTATAGATGCAGAATAGGCCACAATTAAAGATTTGTGTCCAAAATGGGTGTTTTTCAAATTACTGAATATAACCACAGTATCTAAAGGGTGTATCTCACACGCCCTTACCCAGACTAGTTTACAATTAAAGATTTGTGCCCAAAATGGGTGTTTGTTTAATAACTGAATAGAACCAGACTATGTAAAGGCTGTATCTCACAATGACATATGCAGCAAAGGCTGCAAAATAAACTGAATATAAAAAGCTGTATATAACCCTTGAATTTCAAACGTGCTGATGCTGCAAGGGCTGTAAAATAGTGGATTTTGTTTTTAAAATCCCACAAAATTATGGCTGTATTTCTAGCTTAAATTGCACATTGACTAATCCAGATGTTGTATATTTCCAAAAAAGTGTGTGTTTTTAGTAACAGAATATGAAAGCTGTATATATTAAACTTAATTTCACACGTGCAGATCTGTAAAATAGTGGATTTTGGCAAAAAAAAGGGTGTTTTTAAAAACCCTGAAAATTATAGCTGTATTTCTAGCTTAAATTGCACACTGACTAATCCAGATATTGGATATTGCCAAAAAAGTGTCTTTTCTTTTACTAAAAGAATATAAAAACTGTATATAACCCTTGAATTTCACACGTGCTGATGCTGCAAGGGCTGTAAAATTGGGTATTTTTGCAAAAAAGTGTGTTTTTAAAAACCCAGAAAATTATGGCTGTATTTCTAGCTTAAATTGCACACTGACTAATCCTGCAAAATGCACCAGATGTTGTATTTTGCCAAAAAAGGGTGATTTTTTGAAACCAGATTATTAGTGCAGTTTTTCAAGCTTGGATTTCAATGTCACAAAAGCTCAGATGCAGTGCTGGTGCACTGAGCTTGCATAAAATGGCCGCCACCGCCATCCACCTAACTAACAGACGAATAAAGGTTATTTTTTTCGGTCACTGGGCTCAGGGCAGGGTAAAAAGATTGTGCCCTGCACCCACACAACTAAATGTATGTAGATCGCTGAGTTAGATTCAAGTTCTGAACAAAGATTCTCTCCTATTCTCTCCCTGAAATCACCAGCAGCATCCTCTCCCTACACTAGTAACAGCAGAGTGACATGCAGTGCTACGTGACTCCAGCTTATATACAGGGAGTGCAGAATTATTAGGCAAGTTGTATTTTTGAGGATTAATTTTATTATTGATCAACAACCATGTTCTCAATGAACCCAAAAAACTCATTAATATCAAAGCTGAATATTTTTGGAAGTAGTTTTTAGTTTGTTTTTAGTTTTAGCTATTTTAGGGGGATATCTGTGTGTGCAGGTGACTATTACTGTGCATCATTATTAGGCAACTTAACAAAAAACAAATATATACCCATTTCAATTATTTATTTTTACCAGTGAAACCAATATAACATCTCAACATTCACAAATATACATTTCTGACATTCAAAAACAAAAACAAATCAGTGACCAATATAGCCACCTTTCTTTGCAAGGACACTCAAAAGCCTGCCATCCATGGATTCTGTCAGTGTTTTGATCTGTTCACCATCAACATTGCGTGCAGCAGCAACCACAGCCTCCCAGACACTGTTCAGAGAGGTGTACTGTTTTCCCTCCTTGTAAATCTCACATTTGATGATGGACCACAGGTTCTCAATGGGGTTCAGATCAGGTGAACAAGGAGGCCATGTCATTAGATTTTCTTCTTTTATACCCTATCTTGCCAGCCACGCTGTGGAGTACTTGGACGCGTGTGATGGAGCATTGTCCTGCATGAAAATCATGTTTTTCTTGAAGGATGCAGACTTCTTCCTGTACCACTGCTTGAAGAAGGTGTCTTCCAGAAACTGGCAGTAGGACTGGGAGTTGAGCTTGACTCCATCCTCAACCCGAAAAGGCCCCACAAGCTCATCTTTGATGATACCAGCCCAAACCAGTACTCCACCTCCACCTTGCTGGCATCTGAGTCGGACTGGAGCTCTCTGCCCTTTACCAATCCAGCCACGGGCCCATCCATCTGGCCCATCAAGACTCACTCTCATTTCATCAGTCCATAAAACCTTAGAAAAATCAGTCTTGAGATATTTCTTGGCCCAGTCTTGACGTTTCAGCTTGTGTGTCTTGTTCAGTGGTGGTCGTCTTTCAGCCTTTCTTACCTTGGCCATGTCTCTGAGTATTGCACACCTTGTGCTTTTGGGCACTCCAGTGATGTTGCAGCTCTGAAATATGGCCAAACTGGTGGCAAGTGGCATCTTGGCAGCTGCACGCTTGACTTTTCTCAGTTCATGGGCAGTTATTTTGCGCCTTGGTTTTTCCACACGCTTCTTGCGACCCTGTTGACTATTTTGAATGAAACGCTTGATTGTTCGATGATCACGCTTCAGAAGCTTTGCAATTTTAAGAGTGCTGCATCCCTCTGCAAGATATCTCACTATTTTTGACTTTTCTGAGCCTGTCAAGTCCTTCTTTTGACCCATTTTGCCAAAGGAAAGGAAGTTGCCTAATAATTATGCACACCTAATATAGGGTGTTGATGTCATTAGACCACACCTCTTCTCATTACAGAGATGCACATCATCTAATATACTTAATTGGTAGTAGGCTTTCGAGCCTATACAGCTTGGAGTAAGACAACATGCATAAAGAGGATGATGTGGTCAAAATACTCATTTGCCTAATAATTCTGCACGCAGTGTAGAGGCTGGGTCACATACGGCACTGGCCAATCACAGCCATGCCATTAGTAGGCATGGCTGTGATGGCTTCTAAGGTAAGACAGTTAAACGCTTGTTGATTGCAGCCTTTCAAAAAGCGCCAAGAAATCGCCGAACACCGAACCTGAACTTCTACCAAAATGTTCGGGTTTGAGCTCCAAAAATCCTAAAGTTCGCTACGAACCCGAACTTTACAGTTCGGTTTCGCTCAACCCTAGTTATTAGTCTTGCAAACCCCTATCGGATAGTTAAATGTCAATCCATATAGCGTTGGTAAGGATAGATTAATAATGTCCCAATAGTCCTCTTTTATATGATAGTTATACCTTGTCACTTCTCTGTGTAATACATAAGAACAAGGTAGAATATATCAGGTTATGAGAACTGCAAAGATGGTAGGTCAATCGGATCTACTGTGACCCATACTGGCCTAATTTGTATCTATTTTGGTAGTATTGCCAATTTCACACGGTCCGTTACTTAATGCCACTTAGTATAGTGTACACTCATATAAATACTCCTCTTAATTCAACGGAGTTGTGGCTCAGGATGTTGTCAAGAAATGTTAAATAGTTTGGTTTTACCGTATCTCCCGCGTGATTTAAGCAGATGGTGGTCGGCTTGGTGAAGCTCCGCTCGCTGCAGTATCGGAAAGCTTGTCTCGCGGTCTGCGAGTCTCTTTCAGGCAGCGGGTCAGGTATTGGCCGGCGAGTCACGCAGGTTTGTAGGCCGGATTTCAAATTCCTTCAGCACGCTATTGTCAATTTATGGATACTTAGTTAAAGTACTTTCATTTAGTATCAGAGTCACTCAGGATAACGCAATGGCCATACGCATTTCGAAGCGGCTTGCTTCTTCGCCAGTGGCTATCAACGTTATCCCGTATAATTGCATCTTTTTGCAATGGGGATGTAACCAGATTCCCAATTGAGATTAGATAAAAGGTGGACTGGAGTCCCATCTTATCATAAATATACATAATAAGGGATCATATAGTATTGCAAGTAAAAAAGTAAAAAAGAGAGTGACAACAATGACATGTATAAAAAATAAATAAGCATATATATAAAAAAAGGATTAAAGATTCCATTTTCAATATCTTTCCACATCAGTATAGTCGGTGAGTAGAGACATAATCACTTCCTAAAAAAAGGGGGAAGTAGAGACACTATTGCTTAGATTCAAATATAGAAGCCTATTACAAAACTATGTGGATTTTCCATGTCAAAAAACGTAATCTCGTTTTTCATGCGTTATTGTTGCGTTTCTTGTGTGTTTCCCTGTTTTTATGATTATCTGTATCTAGATTGCTGGTTGACAGTGATCCAAACAATAACAGCAATTATAAGGAAGAGTCACCTTTGTTGTCATATGTTTATTAGGCTATTAGGATTACATAATGTCTATTATTTTCTATGTGTACTGGGAGAAGAAATTGAGTATTCAGGTGGGAAGGGGTGGGAGCCTCCCCCAGAGGTGACATAGAGGTGCTGATAGACAGCCAGACACTCTATGTCTCGTCAAAGGAAGCCACCCAACCCAGGGTAATAGAAACCCGAATAACTCCAATGGTCTGAATGCGGAATTAAAGTTATTCAGGTTTCTTCTATGATCCCTTTTTTAGGAAGTGATTATGTCTCTATTCACCGACTACACTGCGTGCAGAATTATTAGGCAAATGAGTATTTTGACCACATCATCCTCTTTATGCATGTTGTCTTACTCCAAACTGTATAGGCTCGAAAGCCTACTACCAATTAAGCATATTAGGTGATGTGCATCTCTGTAATGAGAAGGGGTGTGGTCTAATGACATCAACACCCTATATTAGGTGTGCATAATTATTAGGCAACTTCCTTTCCTTTGGCAAAATGGGTCAAAAGAAGGACTTGACAGGCTCAGAAAAGTCAAAAATAGTGAGATATCTTGCAGAGGGATGCAGCACTCTTAAAATTGCAAAGCTTCTGAAGCGTGATCATCGAACAATCAAGCGTTTCATTCAAAATAGTCAACAGGGTCGCAAGAAGCGTGTGGAAAAACCAAGGCGCAAAATAACTGCCCATGAACTGAGAAAAGTCAAGCGTGCAGCTGCCAAGATGCCACTTGCCACCAGTTTGGCCATATTTCAGAGCTGCAACATCACTGGAGTGCCCAAAAGCACAAGGTGTGCAATACTCAGAGACATGGCCAAGGTAAGAAAGGCTGAAAGACGACCACCACTGAAAAAGACACACAAGCTGAAACGTCAAGACTGGGCCAAGAAATATCTCAAGACTGATTTTTCTAAGGTTTTATGGACTGATGAAATGAGAGTGAGTCTTGATGGGCCAGATGGATGGGCCCATGGCTGGATTGGTAAAGGGCAGAGAGCTCCAGTCCGACTCAGACGCCAGCAAGGTAGAGGTGGAGTACTGGTTTGGGCTGGTATCATCAAAGATGAGCTTGTGGGGCCTTTTCGGGTTGAGGATGGAGTCAAGCTCAACTCCCAGTCCTACTGCCAGTTTCTGGAAGACACCTTCTTCAAGCAGTGGTACAGGAAGAAGTCTGCATCCTTCAAGAAAAACATGATTTTCATGCAGGACAATGCTCCATCACACGCGTCCAAGTACTCCACAGCGTGGCTGGCAAGAAAGGGTATAAAAGAAGAAAATCTAATGACATGGCCTCCTTGTTCACCTGATCTGAACCCCATTGAGAACCTGTGGTCCATCATCAAATGTGAGATTTACAAGGAGGGAAAACAGTACACCTCTCTGAACAGTGTCTGGGAGGCTGTGGTTGCTGCTGCACGCAATGTTGATGGTGAACAGATCAAAACACTGACAGAATCCATGGATGGCAGGCTTTTGAGTGTCCTTGCAAAGAAAGGTGGCTATATTGGTCACTGATTTGTTTTTGTTTTGTTTTTGAATGTCAGAAATGTATATTTGTGAATGTTGAGATGTTATATTGGTTTCACTGGTAAACATAAATAATTGAAATGGGTATATATTTGTTTTTTGTTAAGTTGCCTAATAATTATGCACAGTAATAGTCACCTGCACACACAGATATCCCCCTAAAATAGCTAAAACTAAAAACAAACTAAAAACTACCTCCAAAAATATTCAGCTTTGATATTAATGAGTTTTTTGGGTTCATTGAGAACATGGTTGTTGTTCAATAATAAAATTAATCCTCAAAAATACAACTTGCCTAATAATTCTGCACTCCCTGTATACTGATGTGGAAAGATATTGAAAATTGAATCTTAATTCCTTTTTTTATATATATGCTTATTTATTTTGTCATTGTCACTCTCTTTTTTACTTTTTTTCTCACAATACTATACGAGCCCTCATTATGTATATTAATGATAAGATGGGACTCCAGTCCACCTTTTAACTAATCTCAATTGGGAAAGATGCAATTATAAGGGATAACGTTAATAGCCACTGATGAAGAAGCAAGCTACTTCAAAACGCATATGGCCATTGCGTTATCATGAGGTACTCTGATACTAAATGAAAGTACTTTAACTAAGTATCCATAAATTGGCAATAGCGCGCTAAAGGAAATTGAAATCTGGCCTACAAACCTGTCACGTGGGACGCCACGTGACTTGCCGGGCAACACCTGACCCGCTGCCTGAAAGAGACCTGCAGACCGCAAGACAAGCTTTCCGATACTGCGCTCTAAAGGAAATTGAAATCTGGCCTACAAACCTGTCACGTGGGACGCCACGTGACTTGCCGGGCAACACCTGACCCGCTGCCTGAAAGAGACCTGCAGACCGCAAGACAAGCTTTCCGATACTGCAGCGAGCTGAGCTTCACCAAGCCAACCACCATCTGTTTAAATCAAGCAGGAGATACGGTAAAAACAAACCATTTAGCATTTGTTGACAACATTTTCCTGAGCCACAACTCTGTTGAATTAGGAGGAGTATTTATATAAGTGTACAGTCGTGGCCAAAAGTCCTGCCGTACTAAATACACGTTCAGAGAGTACACTGGCTACAGGGCAGGCCAGCACCTCAAAGGCATACAGGGCAAGCTCTGGCCATGTGGACAACTTGGAGACCCTGAAGTTGAATGGGGAAGAACCATCAGTCAGTATGTGTAGTCGTGTGCACAGGTACTGTTCCACCATGTTGTTCAAATGCTGCCTCCTGCTAACACGCTCCATATCAGCAGTTGGGGGCGGTTGTTGCGGCGAGGTGACAAAGCTTTTCCACATGTCGGCCATGCTAACCCTGCCTTCTGAGGTGCTGGCGCTGACACAGCTGCATTGGTGACCTCTTCCTCCTCCCCTGCCTTTGCCTTGTGCTTCCACTTGTCCCCCAGCGTCAGTCGGGAATGCTCTCAGGAGCGCGTCTACCAGCGTGCGCCTGTAGTCGCGCATCTTCCGATCACGCTCCAGTGAGGGAATTAAGATCGGCAAATTGTCTTTGTAACGGGGATCCAGCAGCGTGGCCACCCAGTAGTCAGCACACGTTAAAATGTGGGCAACTCTGCTGTCGTTGCGCAGGCACTGCAGCATGTAGTCGCTCATGTGTGCCAGGATGCCCAGAGGTAAGGGCAAGCTGTCCTCTGTGGGAGGCGTATCGTCTGCGTCCTCCGTATCCCCCCAGCCACGCACCAGTGATGGGCCCGAGCTGCGTTGGATGCCATGCCGCTGTGAACATGCTTCATCCCCATCCTCCTCCTCATCCTCCTCCTCGTCGTCCAGTAGTGGGCCCTGGCTGGCCAAATTTGTACCTGGCCTCTGCTGTTGCAAAAATCCTCTTTCTGAGCCACTTCTAAAAGACTGGCCTGAAAGTGTTACAGATGACCCCTCTTCCTCCTCCTCGTCCTGGGCCACATCCTCTTCCATCATCGCCCTAAGTGTTTTCTCAAGGAGACATAGAAGTGGTATTGTAACCCTGATAACGGCGTCCTCGCCACTGGCCATGTTGGTGGAGTACTCGAAACAGCGCAACAGGGCACACAGGTCTCGCATGGAGGCCCAGTCATTGGTGGTGAAGTGGTGCTGTTCCGCAGTGCTACTCACCCGTGCGTGCTGCAGCTGAAACTCGACTATGGCCTGCTGCTGCTCGCACAGTCTCGTCGCATATGAGGCGGTGAGCGGGAAGGCTGAAGTTACGCTGTAGAGCAGACAGCTGAGCGGCGGCAGGATGAGAACGCCGGAAGCGCGCACAGACGACCCGCACTTTATGCAACAGTTCTGACATGTCGGGGTAGTTGTGAATAAATTTCTGCACCACCACATTTAGCACATGCGCCAGGCAAGGGATGTGCGTCAAACCGGCTTGTCCCAGAGCTGCAACGAGATTTCGCCCATTATCACAACCACTCATCGGTCTGTTGTTCTATACCCCACCACAACTCCTGCGCGGTGTGGGGCCTGTCCCCCAAACACATCAGTTTCAGAACGGCTTGCTGATGTTTACCCCGGGCTGTGCTGAAGTTGGTGGTGAAGGTCTGTCGCTGACCGGATGAGGAGGTGGTAGAAGATGAGGAGGAAGCCGAGTAGGAAGAGGAGGCAACAGGAGGCAAAGAATGATGCCCTGCGATCCTTGGCAGCTGAAGGACGTGTGCCAAACAGCTCTCCGCCTGGGGCCCAGCCGCCACTACATTTACCCAGTGTGCAGTTAGGGAGATATAGCGTCCCTGGCCGTGCTTACTGGTCCACGTATCTGTGGTTAGGTGGACCTTGCCACAGATGGCGTTGCGCAGTGCACACTTGATTTTATCCTATACTTGGTTTTGCAGGGAGGGCACGGCTCTCCTGGAAAAGTAATGGCGGCTGGGAACGACGTACTGTGGGACAGCAAGCGACATGAGCTGTTTGAAGCTGTCCGTCTCCACCAGCCTGAATGACAACATTTAAAAGGCCAGTAGTTTAGAAATGCTGGCATTCAGGGCCAGGGATCGAGGGTGGCTAGGTGGGAATTTACGCTTTCTCTCAAAGGTTTGTGAGATGGAGAGCTGAACGCTTCCGTGTGACATGGTGGAGATGCTTGATGACGGAGGTGGTGTTGGTGGCACATCCTCTGTTTGCTGGGCGGCAGGTGCCAGCGTTCCTCCAGAGGCGGAGGAAGAGGCCGAGGCAGCAGCAGAAGAGAGAGCAGGAGGGGCCTGAGCCCCTTCTTGGTTTTGAAGGTGCTTACTCCACTGCAGCCCGTGTCTCGCATGTAGATGCCTGGTCATGCAGGTTGTGCTAAGGTTCAGAACGTTAATGCCTCGCTTCAGGCTCTGATGGCACAGTGTGCAAACCACTCGGGTCTTGTCGTCAGCACATTGTGTGAAGAAGTGCCATGCCAGGGAACTCCTTGAAGCTGCCTTTGTGTAACAGTACAGCCTGGATCACAGAGGCTCCCTGTGACGATACGCTGACTTGCGCTCCAGCGTGGAACGCACCGGCCGTCTGCGATGATACGCTGGCTTGCGTTCCAGCGTGGAACACAGCGACCGCCTGTGTTGTTACGCTGGCTTGCGCTCCAGCGTGGAACGCAGTGGCTGCTGGGCCCTCCTGTGACTCCGCCCACTTACCGTCCGGCCCTTAAATAGAAGACAGGTGCTAAGCAGGGTGTTCCACTAATGGAGTGCGCACCCTGCTAGCTCCACTGCATCTGAGGACTCTGTCCACATATCCAGACCTGGATCCCTAACAACAGCGTGAAGGACTGTCTACCTTCTTGCCACTGGCTTCCCCACTGCTGGCTTCCTAGCCAGGACCAACTAACCGCAAGTATATGCTTGTTACCTGCTCTGATTAATGTCCTGGAACTCTGAGTGGGGTGGTTCCTGACTGGTGTGAGACGATACTCCCAAACCAACTCTGAACCTACTGCATACTATATACTAAACTGTGGACATGCTCTGAACCTACTGCATACTATATACTAAACTGTGGACATGCTATACTAACTCTGAACCTACTGCATACTATATACTAAACTGTGGACATGCTCTGAACCTACTGCATATTATATACTAAACTGTGGACATGCTATACTAACTCTGAACCTACTGCATACTATATACTAAACTGTGGACATGCTATACTAACTCTGAACCTACTGCATACTATATACTAAACTGTGGACATGTTCTGAACCTACTGCATACTATATACTAAACTGTGGACATGCTCTGAACCTATGGCATACAATATACTAAACTGAGGACATGCTATATACTAACCCTGAACCTATTGCATACTAGATACTAACTCTGAACTGTGCACAAGCTTATACTAACTTGTGACTCCTGTAATACTGGGAGACCTTCCTCTCCAGCAGTAATACTAAATAGATGGATAGCGGTAAATGATTTTGTTACCCCAAACTCTCCGCCCAAGACTGAGAGAGACGCCTGGGGTACATACTGAGTAACCGCGAATCCCACAGCCAAGAACAAGGGCAGTGGGATAATAGTGCATGTCCATTGCTTCCGCAGTTGAGATCCTAACTGATCAACTAGGTGCGTTACATATTAGTGGAACCCACATGGATCCAGCGGAGGTTGCAGGTCACCTCGTCACCCTCACTAAGAGGGTGGAGACCCTCAATGTGACTATACAACATCTCCAGCTAGAAAACCAGGCAATACGGCAACTTGTCACTCAGGGGCCAGGACACCCCCGTGATGGACCAGAACCCAAGGTCAGCCCACCTGAGATATTCGCGGGTGACCGAAGGCAGTTCAGGGATTTCCTGAACGCGTGCAAACTAATGTTTGAGCTGCAGCACCGGACTTACCCAACTGACAGAACAAAAGTACTTACCATGATCTCATACCTCAGGGGGGAGCCCAGAGCATGGGCCAATACTTATTTAGAAAAAGAAGACCCAGTCCTGGAATCCTTCCCTCTGTTCCTTAAAAAAATGGCCCTTCTCTACGAGGACCATAGTAAACAGCTGACCGCTGAGACCGCTATACGCAGCCTTAAACAAGGGAGACGACCTGTAGAGGACTTTATTGCGGAATACACTCGATGGGCCCGGGAGACTGAATGGAATGACCTCACCCTTAGGAATCAGTTTCGCCTAGGTCTTTCCGAGGCCCTGAAGGACGAATTAGCCCGAGGAGAATTACCACTTACACTTAATGCCTTGATGCAGAAGGCCACCACCATTGACAGACAGCTGAGGGAACGCAGAGCCGAGAGAGTCTCAGGCTTCACACCCAACCCAAGACCGTCCAGCCAGGGTCCTGCTGTAGAGATGATGGAGATTGGGGCGATCCGAGGTCCTCTGACCGAAAGAGAGAAAGCCAGGAGACGTAACCTCAACCTCTGTTTATATTGTGCGTCTGCTGACCATACCGTTGACGGATGCCCCGCGATACGTAAGAAGTGCGAAGGTAAGAGCGGCACGTCTTGTACCTTAGGCAGTACAAAAAATAGTACTGGTGGTTACATATACACGTCTCTCACCTTACAGTGGGACCAAAACCGGATTATCGTTGAAGCCATGGTGGACACGGGAGCTTCGGGGAATTTTATCGATATGCATCTGGTTGAGCGAAATAAAATTCCCCACATGAGAAAAAACGTTCCGATATCCGTGAGTTTCATTGATGGTGCCACTTCTAGTCCTATCCACAGTCAGACTCAACCCCTCATGGTGACATGTGAAAATAACCACACAGAATTCTTATCCTTTGATATCATACACTCTCCATTGTTTCCCGTGATTCTTGGGTTGCCATGGTTGCAAATACACCAGCCAACCCTCCTATGGAAACAGGGGAGAGTTCAGTTTACGTCACCTTATTGTATAAGGACCTGCTTTCCTCTCAAATCTCTCATGCACGTGGGAGTGAACCAGGTCCCCAGCCAATACGCAGACTTTGCTGAGGTATTCAGTGCAAAGAAGGCGGAATCTCTTCCGCCCCATAGATCTTACGATTGCCCCATAGACTTGCTGCCGGGTAGTGAGATACCCACGGGTAGAATTTATCCATTGGCACAACCAGAACTTGTTCACCTCAAACAGTACCTAGAAGAGAACTTACGAAAAGGTTTTATTCAGCCTTCAACCTCCCCGGCAGCAGCAGGGATGTTCTTTGTGAGAAACAAAGACTCAAGCCTAAGGCCCATTATAGATTACAGAGCCTTGAACAAAGTAACAATCAAAAATCAGTACCCCTTGCCGCTAATATCCGAACTCATAGAAAGATTACAAACAGCAACAATCTACACCAAGCTGGATTTGAGAGGCGCATACAACTTAATTAGGATCAGAAAAGGTGATGAATGGAAGACAGCTTTCCGCACTCGGTATGGTCTCTTCGAGTATACAGTGATGCCCTTCGGGTTGTGCAACGCCCCTGCCACATTCCAAAATTTTATTAACGACATCTTTAGGGATCTACTGGACGTATGTGTAATCATCTATCTTGATGATATACTAGTGTATTCCGATAACTTACACGATCACAGGAAACATGTCCGTTGGGTTCTCGCACGGTTAAGTGTTCATCGCTTATACGTCCAACAGGAAAAATGTGTATTCGAGACTACCTCTCTTCCCTTCCTCGGATACATAATTTCACCCAAAGGTATCCAGATGAATCCCTCAAAAATCACTTGCATCCAAAATTGGCCGATTCCGGATTCCAGGAAAGCTCTTCAACGGTTCCTGGGGTTCTCAAACTTCTATAGGAAATTCATTAAAGATTTCTCCGCTACCACTAAACCACTAACCCGCTTAACTAGTGTCAACACGAAGTTCGTTTGGTCTAAGGACGCCCAATCAGCGTTTGAGTTATTAAAGAACAGGTTCACTACGGCACCGATACTGACTCTCCCAAATCCGAACCATCACCACGTGCTGGAAGTAGAAGCATCCCAGGCAGCCATAGGAGCTGTTCTGTCCCAGCGAAGCTCTTTTTCAACTCTGTTACATCCTATCGGGTTCTACTCCCGGACGCTAAATACCGCCGAATTCAATTACCCCATAGGCGAAAAGGAACTCCTCGCCATAAAGTGCTCCCTGGAAAATTGGAGGCATTTACTTGAAGGATCAATACACCCCATCACAATTTATACGGATCACCGTAATCTACAATACCTGAAAACCAATAAAACATTATCAGGCCGTCAAGTACGGTGGAGTTTTTTTTTTGACAGGTTTAACTTCCAAATTACATACCGACCAGGCTCAAAAAATGGGAAGGCCGACGCCTTGTCACGACTGGCTGAAATTCGCACCTCAGACACGGCCCCCACATGGATCATTCCACCGAAGAAACACGTCCTTGCCACCATAACGTTGGAAACCCAGCTCAAGGATGCTCTAATTAATGACCATGCTAATACCCCCCCTGGTCTTTCGCAGAACCAACAGGGTCTCCTTTACAAGGACAGCCAACTGTACATACCACCCTCCCTCACCAATCAGGTGATCAAACTTTGCCATGATTTACCCCTCGCGGGACATCCCGGCATTGCTAAAACCACAACCCTGATACGCAGGAACTTCTGGTGGCCAAAGATGACCAAACAAATTGAGGAATACGTTTCCACGTGCGAGACCTGTGCCTCATGTAAAACTGACAGAAACCGACCTTATGGTCTCCTAATGAGTCTTCCCATCGCCAACAGACCCTGGGAATGGGTCTCAATGGATTTTATAGTTGAACTTCCCCTTTCCAGAGGAAACAACACCATCATGGTGGTAGTGGATTTGCTGACTAAGATGGCACACTTCGTGCCCCTCAAGAAGTTACCTTCCTCCAAGGAAACGGCCGTGGTATTCCTGTCTAATATTATTAAGTTACATGGAATTCCTAGCCAGGTCATATCAGACAGGGGTTCGCAATTCGTATCCAAATTCTGGAGAGCACTTTGTTCCAGACTTCAAATCGACCACAGAATGTCTACCGCCTATCACCCCCAAACTAATGGGCAGACTGAAAGGGTGAATCAGTGTCTGGAACAGCATCTCAGATGTCACTGCTCATTTCTCCAGGATGACTGGGAGGGCCTACTTCCTCTCGCTGAATTCGCCTATAATAATTCTACGAATTCCTCCACATTACATACTCCATTCTTTGCTAATTACGGATTTCACCCTAGGTCTCTTCCTCAAACCAGCCTTCCCACAAACGTTCCAGCCACAGACGATTATCTGACCACTTTGCAAACTACCCTTAAGACGCTAAAAGACAACCTTCAACGGGCAAAAGAAAGACAGAAGTGTTACTACGACCGTCGTAGGAGAGAAAGTCCTCCCTACCAGGTCGGGGACTCGGTTTGGTTATCAACAAAAAACCTTCGGTTGGGGGTACCTTCCAAGAAATTGGGAAGACAATTCCTGGGTCCTTTTCCGATAGAAAGGATTATTAACCCCAACACGGTGAGACTCACCCTTCCTCCGCGATTACAGGTACATCCCACATTCCACGTGTCACTACTGAAGCCGTTTAGATCTAGGCCGTTCCCATCAAGTGATCCTCGACCCTTGCCTCCGATAGAGGTCCAAGGAGAAGAAGAATTTGAAGTTGAGCAGCTCATTGATTCCAGAAGAAGACGGGGGAAGATCCAGTATCTCATTAGATGGAAGGGGTATGGTCCCCAGGATGACTCTTGGGAAGATGTGCAAAACGTTCATGCTCCCAGACTCCAAAGATTGTTCCATTGAAGATTTCCCAACCGACCCTCTCCTAGTGGGGTACCCCGGAGGGGTCCCTTAAGGGGGGGGGTACTGTAACAGTACCCTGTGACGATACGCTGACTTGCGCTCCAGCGTGGAACGCACCGGCCGTCTGCGATGATACGCTGGCTTGCGTTCCAGCGTGGAACGCAGCGACCGCCTGTGTTGTTACGCTGGCTTGCGCTCCAGCGTGGAACGCAGTGGCTGCTGGGCCCTCCTGTGACTCCGCCCACTTACCGTCCGGCCCTTAAATAGAAGACAGGTGCTAAGCAGGGTGTTCCACTAATGGAGTGCGCACCCTGCTAGCTCCACTGCATCTGAGGACTCTGTCCACATATCCAGACCTGGATCCCTAACAACAGCGTGAAGGACTGTCTACCTTCTTGCCACTGGCTTCCCCACTGCTGGCTTCCTAGCCAGGACCAACTAACCGCAAGTATATGCCTGTTACCTGCTCTGATTAATGTCCTGGAACTCTGAGTGGGGTGGTTCCTGACTGGTGTGAGACGATACTCCCAAACCAACTCTGAACCTACTGCATACTATATACTAAACTGTGGACATGCTCTGAACCTACTGCATACTATATACTAAACTGTGGACATGCTATACTAACTCTGAACCTACTGCATACTATATACTAAACTGTGGACATGCTCTGAACCTACGGCATATTATATACTAAACTGTGGACATGCTATACTAACTCTGAACCTACTGCATACTATATACTAAACTGTGGACATGCTATACTAACTCTGAACCTACTGCATACTATATACTAAACTGTGGACATGTTCTGAACCTACTGCATACGATATACTAAACTGTGGACATGCTCTGAACCTATGGCATACAATATACTAAACTGAGGACATGCTATATACTAACCCTGAACCTATTGCATACTAGATACTAACTCTGAACTGTGCACAAGCTTATACTAACTTGTGACTCCTGTATTACTGGGAGACCTTCCTCTCCAGCAGTAATACTAAATAGATGGATAGCGGTAAATGATTTTGTTACCCCAAACTCTCCGCCCAAGACTGAGAGAGACGCCTGGGGTATATACTGAGTAACCGCGAATCCCACAGCCAAGAACAAGGGCAGTGGGATAATAGTGCATGTCCATTGCTTCCACAGTTGAGATCCTAACTGATCAACTAGGTGCGTTACACTTTGGTGTGCAGTAGCAGGTGAACTGTTTTGGCGAAGGCTGCTCTGCTTTTGCACCCTGCTCCCGCTTTTGCTACGCTGTTGGCTCGGTCTCACCACTGCCTCTTCCTCCGAACTCTGAAAGTCAGTGGCACGACCTTCATTCCATGTGGGGTCTAGGACCTCATCGTCCCCTGCATCGTCTTCCACCCAGTCTTCCTCCCTGGCCTCCTTTTCGGTCTGCACTGGTTGGCAACCAGAAAGACGCACTGGTTGGCACCTGCGTTTCGTCATCATCAGAGACGTGCTGAGGTGGTATTCCCATGTCCTCATCAGGAAACATAAGTGGTTGTGCGTCAGTGCATTCTATGTCTTCCATCCCTGGGGAAGGGCTAGGTGGATGCCCTTGGGAAACCCTGCCAGCAGAGTCTTCAAACAGCATAAGAGACTGCTGCATGACTTGAGGCTCAGACAGGTTCCCCGATATGCACAGGGGTGATGTGACAGACTGATGGGCATGGGTTTCAGGCGCCACCTGTGTGCTTTCTGCAGAAGACTGGGTGGGAGATAATGTGAACGTGCTGGATCCACTGTCGGCCACCCAATTGACTAGCGCCTGTACTTGCTCAGGCCTTACCATCCTTAGAACGGCATTAGGCCCGACCAAATAGCGCTGTAGATTCTGGCGGCTACTGGGACCTGAGGTAGTAGGTTCAGTAGGACGTGTAACTGTGGCAGAACAGCCACGTCCTCTCCCTGCACCAGAGGCTCCACCAACACCACCACCACGACCGCGTCCCTTATTAGATGTTTGCCTCATAGTTAGCATTCACCAAGCAAAGTAAAAAGTGGTTAAGTCTGTTAAAAATAATTGACTGCCAATAAAAACCCTGATGTAGGGTATTGCACAAAAATTATTTTTTTAAACTCTATATGACAGCAGTATTTGTGGCCTAAAGTTCACAGTAACTTATGCACGTCTAATCCCAGATGTGCACTATATCAGAGGGTTTTTTAACCCCAGTAAGCAAAAAGCCGTATTTGTGGCCTAAATGTGACACTCACTTATGCATGTCTAATCCCAGATGTGCACTATATCAGAGGATTTTTTTAAACCCCAGTAAGCAAAAATCCGTATTTGTGGCCTAAATGTGACACTCACTTATGCATGTCTAATCCCAGATGTGCACTATATCAGAGGATTTTTTTAACCCCAGTAAGTAAAAAGCTGTATTTCTGGCCTAAATGTGACACTCACTTATGCACGTCTAATCCCAGATGTGCAGTATATCAGAGGTTTTTTTTTTAACCCCAGTAAGCAAAAAGCTATATTTGTGGCCTAAATGTGACACTCACTTATGCATGTCTAATCCCAGATGTGCACTATATCAGAGGATTTTTTTAACCCCAGTAAGCAAAAAGCCGTATTTGTGGCCTAAATGTGACACTCACTTATGCACCTATAGACCTACGTGTGCACTATATGAAACAGATGTTTTTTTTTCACCCCGATATGCCCCAGTAAGTAAAAAGCTGTATTTCTGGCCTAAATGTGACACTCACTTATGCACGTCTAATCCCAGATGTGCAGTATATCAGAGGTTTTTTTTTTAACCCCAGTAAGCAAAAAGCTATATTTGTGGCCTAAATGTGACACTCACTTATGCATGTCTAATCCCAGATGTGCACTATATCAGAGGATTTTTTTAACCCCAGTAAGCAAAAAGCCGTATTTGTGGCCTAAATGTGACACTCACTTATGCATGTCTAATCCCAGATGTGCACTATATCAGAGGATTTTTTTAACCCCGGTAAGCAAAAAGCCGTATTTGTGGCCTAAATGTGACACTCACTTATGCATGTCTAATCCCAGATGTGCAGTATATCAGAGTTTTTTTTTTTAACCCCAGTAAGCAAAAAGCCGTATTTGTGGCCTAAATGTGACACTCACCTATGCACCTATAGACCTAGATGTGCACTATATGAAACAGATGGTTTTTTTTCACCCCGGTATGCCCCAGTAAGCAAAAAGCTGTATTTCTGGCCTAAATGTGACACTCACTTATGCACGTCTAATCCCAGATGTGCAGTATATCAGAGGGTTTTTTAACCCCAGTAAGCAAACAGCTGTATTTTGGAGAGCACCCGACAGAATACGGAGGGTGATGAGGGACTGATGATCCCCCTCCCCTCCCCCTCCCTTTTTCCCCCCGGTTTCCGGGTTTAGGGGTTAAAGAATAGGCTCCCTTTTAGTTGTAAGGAGGGAAGACTAGAAGGGGTTAAAAAGAGTGGGAGGTGCGGAGGGTGGAGTAAGGAGGGAAGGGGAGAGCCGAAGGGAGGAGGAGTATGGGAGGGCATATATAGGGGAGGTTAGCGTTAGGGACTTCCTCTTGCCAGGGTAAGCCGAGTTGGTGAGTACTTACCCCTGGCTGGTCCCTTCAGGATGTCCACGGGTGATGATGCGCTGCGCGCCTCTCTCCTGGCGCGTTTTCATGCAGAGGGGGAAGGATGGCTGCGCTCTTTTCTGCGCAGCTTTGATCCTGCCGCGTCCTCTGCCCCTCCTGTGTCTGGTCCCCTGGGTTCACCGGAGACGCCGCAAGTGGAGTGCTCCCTCAGTGTATCTCAGGGTGCGCGGCGTTCGACCCGTATTCGCCGCCCCCCTGCCCGGCTGCTCTAGGTGTCTCCTTCCCCTGATGTGGCGGCCGGTGCGGCTGATGTTGGCCGCGGCCGCTCAGGGCTGGTGCGGGGTCGGAGCCGGAAGTAGGCCGCACGTTGGCCACTCCCCTTCCTCCCTCTTCCTCGCTGCTTACACGTGTCCCGGTGTGGCAGGCGAGCTTAGCGGCCATTATGGGGGCGAATAGTAGTAGCAAGGTGGCGACTGATGACCGCCCCCCTTACCCCCCTGCCATCTCAATCTGTCTTGCCCCCCCCCCTGCTGAGTTGCCTTCCCTCCCTCCCCCTATGGTAGGAGGGTCGGCTGAGGGTGCTGCTCCTCCTCCTGTGGGGATGTCTGCTGCCGTGGTGGCTTCTTTTGGGAGTCCTGCTTTAGCCCCCCTTCCACAACCGCATGCTGCACTTACCACTGCTGCCTCCCGGGCAGATCCTACAGACACAGGGAGAGATATTTGTCCCCCACTTTCTCCAGGGAGGGCAGGAGACGGGGACGGTGTGGCCACAGGAGGCGGCATTCCAGTCATCGTTCCAGGTCCTCCCGATACAGCAGGCGGTCCATATCTTTCAGGTCGCGGTCGTCGTCATCTTCGGATGGGTCCTCGGGCGCCTCGGAAGAGTCTGTGCGGACACCGCGATCCGGGCGAGGACGACTGGTGGCCAGCAATGTTTCCAGGGCTCCTGGCTTCTGTGGCAGTACACAGGGATGCTGTGCCTGTACCTGCAGTGGCGCCGCCGGCGGTCCCGGCAACTGGTGAGTACCAATATGTGGGAGCGTGGGGAGCGGGAGGCCTTAATGCGGGTTTAGAGTCTTTGTTAAAATCTTTGCTGGATAGGTTGCCCGTGGTTCCCCCTGACTTCCCCGCTGTTCCTGTGATTGGGTCAGCGGAGTCGCCAGTGGTAGATTCTTCCCAGTTGGCTAAGGCCTCCGCGGTTTTGGCGGGGATCCAAAACCGGGGATCTTGTTTTTGCGGCGTCAGTCCTTTGGGGGAGTCGGTTAGGGAGAAAATCTGGTCCCACCAATACGTGGACATATGGTCCTTAGGTCCTTAGCATTTTGTGGATAAGCCCTACGACAGACAATTTAAGGTAGCCAAGACTATGAATAATTGGTTACAGTCGTTTGCTGTTTTGGGGTGTGTGATGGGGCAGCGGCATCCGTAGCGGTGCTCTGAGTTGTTTATTTACATGGATACGATTTATAGTGCGTATAAGGCATATGGGGGTAGCGCTTGGTGGAACTATGATGAGGAGTTTCGGAGGCGTCTTGCCCTGCAGCCTAATCTGCGGTGGGGTGTGAAGGCCACGGATGTCTGGCTTCGCTTGATGACGGCGCAGCGGCCTTCTTCCTTTCCAGGGACGGCCACTGGCACTGGGGCCTCAACGGCCCAGGGGCCAGTGCCGTCAGACTCTCAGTGGCGTGCTGGTTGTACAATGAAGGGTATTGTAAGTTTGCTGGGTTGTGCAGATACAAGCACGAATGTTCGGCATGCGGTGGCCCCCATCCGGCGGGTAGGTGTCCTAGACCCCAGGGAAGAGGTTTAAAAACCCCCGCCACCCTTGAACAGAAGGACGCCGGTCAACGTGGTAAGGATGGCTCCCTGGCTAGACCGGTACCCCAATAAGGGGTCGGTCGACATTTTGCGGAAGGTGTTTTCGGAAGGTTTTTTCATCTCGATTGTTCTTAATAGGTCCCCGGTTTTTGCGGACAATCTTAAATCAGCTAGGGATTACCCGGAGGCTCTCAGGGAGAAACTGCAGAAATAGGTGGCAGCGGGCAGGATTATGGGTCCTTTTGTTCACCCCCATTTTTCCAATTTGAGAGTTTCACCGTGGGGTGTCGTACCCAAAAAGGAACCGGGCAAATTTCGCCTGATACATCACTTGTCTCATCCGAAGGGTTCATCGGTGAATGATGCGATCCTTCAGGAGGAGTCATCGGTGTCATACGTATCGCTTGACCGGGCGGTGGCACTAGTTAGAGAGGCGGGGAAAGGGTCTCTATTGGCCAAATCGGATGTCGAGTCGGCTTTTAGACTCTTGCCTATCCACCCGGATTGTTTTCATTTGCTTGGGGGTTGTTTTGAGGGCCTTTTCTACTATGA
Organism: Bufo bufo; assembly: GCF_905171765.1. Taxonomy (NCBI): domain Eukaryota; kingdom Metazoa; phylum Chordata; class Amphibia; order Anura; family Bufonidae; genus Bufo; species Bufo bufo. The sequence goes on from NC_053393.1 coordinate 459,351,182, forward strand.
TACCTGTTTGCCCATGGGTTGCTCTATATCGTGCCATTATTTCGAACTGTTCAGCTCGTTCTTGGAGTGGGTTGTGCGTTTTGAATCAGGACGGTCGTTGGTGATTTATTATCTCGATGACTTCCTGTTCGTGGCGCCGGGTGGAGATGAGGGCTGCCAGGCTCTTTTTTGGCTTTGATGGAGCGATTTGGGGTTCCCATTTCGGCAGAAAAGACGGAGGGTCCGGTGACGCGGCTGTCTTTCTTGGGTATCGAGATAGATACAGTGGACATGGTCTTTTGTTGCCCGCAGGACAAGCTGGTTGGTCTCAAGGCTTTGATTGATGGGTTTTTGGTGGTTCGGAAGGTGACCCTTAAGCAGCTGCAGTCTCTCTTGGGTTTGTTGTGTTTTGCTTGCCGGATGATGCCTATGGGGCGGGTTTTCTCGCGGCGTTTATCGTTGGCTACTCGGGGGGTGATTTAAAGGTTTGGCGTGAGTTTTTGTGTTCATACAATGGCCATACGTGTTATATTTCCCGGGAAATATCTAGTTGTTAGTTAGAATTGTGGTCGGATGCAGAAGGTTCCTGTGGCTTCGGTACGGTACTGGATAAAGAATGGTGCGCTTCCCCCTGGCCGGAAGAGTGCCGAGCTCTGGGTTTGGTTAGTAATCTAACTTTGTTGGAGTTGTTCCCCATTGTAGTTGCCGTGGAGATTTGGGGGGATCGATTAGAAAATCGTCACGTTTGTTTTTGGTCGGATAACTTGGGCACGGTTCAATGTATCAACAGGTTGTCCTCTTCGTCATTGCCGGTTCTATCGTTGCTCCGGCATTTGGTCCTGCGATGCTTGGAACGCAATATTTATTTTAGGGCTCGTCATGTTCCAGGGGTGGATAACAGGATTGCTGATGCCCTTTCTCGTTTCCATTGGCAGGTTTTTCGGAACCTTCTTCCGGAGGCGAAGCGGGATGGAATGGCAAGCCCGGGTTTCCTGTGGCGTCTAGTGGACAACAATTGATGACGCTGGTCAGCTCTTCGGTGGCTCTGGCCACGTGGCAGGCGCATGGTAAGGCCTGAGCTGAATAGATGGCGGTAAGGGGTAAAAGGGAAGTGGCGACGGTCACGGTGGAATGGCTGCTAAGACTGCGTTTGCAAGGGGTTTCAGCTCCGGTAGCGCGTCGTAAATTGGCTGGGGTAGGTTTTTATTTTAAATTGTGCGGGTGGCCAGATGTCACTAAATATTTCTTGGTCCGTCAGGCTATGAAGGGGTGGCAGAAAGAATATGTGGTGCGGGACAGTAGGCGTCCGATTTAGTTTAGTTTGCTGGGCAGATTGGTGGGGGTTTGTCAGGTTGTGTATTCATCAGCGTTCGAGCAGGCTTTAGTTGCGGCGTGTTTTAGCGTCGCTTTTTTCGCGGCCCTACGGGTGGGTGAGTTGGTAGCGCCTTCAAGCTCGAGACAGGGTGGTTTGTCGGTGTCGGATGTGATTCTCAGTAATAATGCGCTGCGGGTTCGTATTCGTCGCTCTAAAACCGATCAGTTTGGTAATGGGGCGTGGATACCTATCGACCCGGTCCTGGGCTTGGTGTGCCCTATACGATTAGTATCGGTTTACCAGGCGGTACGGATTAGTGAAGGGAATTTTTTCGCGCATGCCGTTGGGTCCCCTTTGACAAAATTTCAGTTTTCCTCGGTTCTGCGTAAATATTTGGAGTTAAATGCGAGGAAAGTCGGTACTCACTCCTTCAGGATAGGCGCGCGACAGAGGCGGCTAGGGCAGGTCTGTCGGAAGCGGAAGTCATGCGGATTGGTTGTTGGAGGTCGGCCTGTTTTGCGCTGTACATAAGGCCGGATTTATTGGTGAGTTAGGCAATAATAAAAAATAAAAAAAAAGGAAAAGTAGTTACATGCGTAACAGAATTGTTGGTGTTTTTTACTAATTATGTTTCTTTTCAGGGGTCGTTCGTCCGGTGATCCTGCTGGTGGGACATTCCTACATCTTCTGGGCAGCGCAGAGGGCGGAATGCAGGCCTGGTGGTCGCAGCCTGGGATTCAGGGTAGTTTAGGTGTACTGGAGGGGCCTTCAGGGGCTGAGATGGTCCCAGGTGTTGCTGGAGGTGGTAGAAATTGGTCGTCGATCGGTGGGACCAGTGATTCTGGTCCTACATGCGGGTGGGAATGACCTGTGTTCCCAGAGGATGTTGAAGTTGATGGCGTTAATGAGGTCTGATTTGGAGCGCTTCCCTGCGTTCTTTCCAGAATTGGTTATAGTATGGTCGGAGGTAGTGCCAAGGGTAGTTTGGCATGGCGTCAGGGACAGGGAAGCTATGGAAAAGTGCAGGAGGACATTGAATGCTCGGATGTCCCGCTTTGTGCGTTCTAAAGGAGGGGTGGTTGTTCGGCACTGGCAGTTGGAGGGCGATAATAGATCTTTGATGAGGCCGGACGGGGTGCACCTCACCGAAATTGGATTGGATATATTCTTGTCCGGTCTGCAGGATGGAATCGAACAGGCTTTCAGTTTGCTGGGTGGTGGTCGGAGCCCCGTTTAGGATACGGTCCTCCTCCGTGGCGGTATTTGTAAGGAAAATTTATGGTGAAGAGTGATTGGCATACGTACACCCTGGGGGGACCCAGTGGGGTATACCACACCGGAGGAATGGTTCGTGGAGGAGGTGGTGTTTTGATGCAGTTTTGTTAAAGAAAATAGCTGTGGCCGATCATCACCCAGTAAAGTATTGGTTTTGAAAAAAAAAAGTTGTCGGAGTCTTTTGTTGGGGGGGGGGGGGGGGCAAGGTTGTGTTTGGAAGGGGCCTAGAGGGGCTGCCCCTCCCTTCCCCTTTCCTCTTCCCCTCCCCATCCCTCATTTAGTACCAGCAGTCTGGAGAGCACACGACAGAATACGGAGGGTGATGAGGGACTGATGGTCCCCCTCCCCTCCCCCTCCCTTTTTCCCCCCAGTTCCCGGGTTTAGGGGTTAAAGAATAGGCCCCCTTTTAGTGGTAAGGAGGGAAGACTAGAAGGGGTTAAAAAGAGTAGGAGGTGCGGAGGGTGGAGTAAGGAGGGAATGGGAGAGCCGAAGGGAGGAGGAGTATGGGAGGGCATATATAGGGGAGGTTAGCGTTAGGGACTTCCTCTTGCCAGGGTAAGCCAGGTTGCCCGCCCTTAGGGTCAGGTTTTCAGTTTTATACATGTTTTTTAATAAATAAAAAAAAAAGTGTAATAATTAAGGGCAGCATGGAGGTTGGTCTTATTTGAGTAAAGGATTGGTTTTTCATAAAAAAATTAAATAAATGATATGCGGTTTCAAGACCAGTTTGGTTCTTTATGTTTTTCTTTTGGAGGTTCGGTTGAGATGTGGGAATTGGAAGTCACAGCTGGCGGCATTTGTAAGGAAAATTCATGGTGAAGAGTGATTGGCGTACGTACACCCTGGGGGGACCCAGGGTAGTATACCGCACTGGAGGAATGGTTCGTGGAGGAGGTGGTGTTTTAATGCCGTTTTGTTAAAGAAAACAGCTGTGGCCGATCATCACCCAGTAAAATATTGGTTTTTAAAAAAAAATAAAGTTGTCAGAGTCTTTTGTTGGGGGGGGGGATGTGTTTGGAAGGGGCCTAGAGGGGTTGCCCCCCCCTTCCCCTTTCCTCTTCCCCTCCCCATCCCTCATTTAGTACCAGCAGTCCTGGCCTAAATGTGACACTCACTTATGCACCTATAATCCTAGATGTGCACTATATGAAACAGATGTTTTTGTTTTTTTCACCCCAGTATGCCCCAGTAAGCAAAAAGCTGTATTTCTGGCCTAAATTTCACAGTCACTTATGCATGTCTAATCCCAGATGTGCAGTATATCAGAGGGTTTTTTAACCCCAGTAAGCAAAAAGCTTTAATTCTGGCCAAAATGTGACACTCACTTATGCACCTATAATCCTAGATGTGCTCTATATGAAACAGATGTTTTTTTTTTCACCCCAGTATGCCCCAGTAAGCAAAAAGCCGTATTTGTGGCCTAAATTTCACAGTCACTTATGCAAATCTAATCTCAGATGTGCAGTATATCAGAGGGTTTTTTAACCCCAGTAAGCAAAAAGCCATATTTGTGGCCTAAATTTCACAGTCACTTATGCACCTATAATCCTAGATGTGCACTATATGAAACAGATGGTTTTTTTTCACCCCAGTAAGCAAAAAGCCGTATTTGTGGCCTAAATTTCACAGTCACTTATGCACATCTAATCCCAGATGTGCAATATATCAGAGGTTTTTTTAACCCCAGTAAGCAAAAAGCTGTATTTCTGGCCTAAATGTGACACTCACTTATGCACGTCTAATCCCAGATGTGCACTATATGAAACAGATGGGTTTTTTTTCACCCCAGTAAGCAAAAAGCTGTATTTCTGGCCTAAATTTCACACTCACTTATGCATGTCTGATCCCAGATGTGCAGTATATTTGAGGGTTTTTTAACCCCAGTAAGCAAAAAGCTGTATTTCTGGCCTAAATGTGACACTCACTTATGCACCTATAATCCTAGATGTGCACTATATGAAACAGATGGTTTTTTTTCACCCTAGTATGCCCCAGTATCCAAAAGCTGTATTTCTGGCCTAAATGTGACACTCACTTATGCACGTCTAATCCCAGATGTGCACTATATGAAACAGATGGGTTTTTTTTCGCCCCAGTATGCCCCAGTAAGCAAAAAGCTGTATTTCTGGCCTAAATTTCTCACTCACTTATGCACGTCTAATCCCAGATGTGCAGTATATTTGAGGGGTTTTTAACCCCAGTAAGCTAAAATCTTTATTTCTGGCCTAAATGTGACACTCACTTATGCACCTATAATCCTAGATGTGCACTATATGAAATAGATGTTTTTTTTCACCCCAATATGCCCCAGTAAGCAAAAAGCCGTATTTGTGGCCTAAATTTCACAGTCACTTATGCGTGTCTAATCCCAGATGTGCAGAATATCAGAGGGTTTTTTAATCCCAGTAAGCAAAAAGTTGTATTTCTGGCCTAAATGTGACACTCACTTATGCACCTATAATCCTAGATGTGCTCTATATGAAACAGATGTTTTTTTTTTCACCCCAGTATGCCCCAGTAAGCAAAAAGCCGTATTTGTGGCCTAAATTTCACAGTCACTTATGCAAATCTAATCTCAGATGTGCAGTATATCAGAGGGTTTTTTAACCCCAGTAAGCAAAAAGCCATATTTGTGGCCTAAATTTCACAGTCACTTATGCACCTATAATCCTAGATGTGCACTATATGAAACAGATGTTTTTTTTTCACCCCAGTAAGCAAAAAGCCGTATTTGTGGCCTAAATTTCACAGTCACTTATGCACATCTAATCCCAGATGTGCAATATATCAGAGGTTTTTTTAACCCCAGTAAGCAAAAAGCTGTATTTCTGGCCTAAATGTGACACTCACTTATGCACGTCTAATCCCAGATGTGCAGTATATCAGAGGGTTTTTTAACCCCAGTAAGCAAAAAGCTGTATTTCCGGCCTAAATGTGACACTCACTTATGCACCTATAATCCTAGATGTGCACTATATGAAACAGATGGGTTTTTTTTCACCCCAGTAAGCAAAAAGCTGTATTTCTGGCCTAAATGTGACACTCACTTATGCACGTCTAATCCCAGATGTGCACTATATGAAACAGATGGGTTTTTTTTCACCCCAGTAAGCAAAAAGCTGTATTTCTGGCCTAAATTTCACACTCACATATGCATGTCTGATCCCAGATGTGCAGTATATTTGAGGGTTTTTTAACCCCAGTAAGCAAAAAGCTGTATTTCTGGCCTAAATGTGACACTCACTTATGCACCTATAATCCTAGATGTGCACTATATGAAACAGATGGTTTTTTTTCACCCTAGTATGCCCCAGTATCCAAAAGCTGTATTTCTGGCCTAAATGTGACACTCACTTATGCACGTCTAATCCCAGATGTGCACTATATGAAACAGATGGGTTTTTTTTTCGCCCCAGTATGCCCCAGTAAGCAAAAAGCTGTATTTCTGGCCTAAATTTCTCACTCACTTATGCACGTCTAATCCCAGATGTGCAGTATATTTGAGGGGTTTTTAACCCCAGTAAGCTAAAATCTTTATTTCTGGCCTAAATGTGACACTCACTTATGCACCTATAATCCTAGATGTGCACTATATGAAACAGATGTTTTTTTTCACCCCAATATGCCCCAGTAAGCAAAAAGCCGTATTTGTGGCCTAAATTTCACAGTCACTTATGCGTGTCTAATCCCAGATGTGCAGAATATCAGAGGGTTTTTTAATCCCAGTAAGCAAAAAGTTGTATTTCTGGCCTAAATGTGACACTCACTTATGTACCTATAATCCTAGATGTGCACTATATGAAACAGATGGTTTTTTTTTCACCCCAGAAAGCAAAAAGCTGTATTTCTGACCTAAATGTGACACTCACTTATGCACGTCTAATTCCAGATGTGCACAATATGAAACAGATGGGTTTTTTTCGCCCCAGTATGCCCCAGTAAGCAAAAAGCTGTATTTTTGGCCTAAATTTCACACTCACTTATGCATGTCTAATCCCAGATGTGCAGTATATCAGAGGGTTTTTTAACCCCAGTAAGCAAAAAGCTGTATTTCTGGCCTAAATGTGACACTCACTTATACACCTATAATCCTAGATGTGCACTATATGAAACAGATGGGGTTTTTTTTGCCCCAGTATGCCCCAGTATGAGAAAGCCGTATTTCTGGCCTAAATTTCCCAGTCACTTATACAGCGATAATCCTAGATGTGCACTATATGAAAAAAAGTTTTTTTTTTAACCCCAGTGTCTCAAAGCAGTATTTCTGGACTTGCAGACATGCAGATATCCTGTGCTGGTGCACTATCTTTGCATAAAATGGCTGCCGATTATGTATTGTTATTGACTAACTGAAGGAAAAAAAGTTCGTTTTCAGTAGTAGTTGGCTCAGGGCAGGCTTAAAACAATTGTGCACTGCACCCACAAAACACATTTGCTGTAGATCGCTGAGTAAAGAAGCAGTTCTTCATAAGATTTCTCCCTGATCTCTCCCTCACAGCAGCTGCAGCCTATCCCTACACTAATCCGAGCAGAGTGACGGGCGGCGCTACGTGACTCCAGCTTAAATAGAGGCTGGGTCACATGCTGCAGTTGGCCAATCACAGCCATGCCAATAGTAGGCATGGCTGTGATGGCCTTTTGGGGCAAGTAGTATGAAGCTTGTTGATTGGCTGCTTTGCAGCCTTTCAAAAAGCGCCATAAAAATCGCCGAACACTGAGCCCGAACCCGAACCCGAATTTTTACGTAAATGTTCAGGTCCGGGTGCCGAAAACCCTAAAGTTCGGTACGAACCCGAACTTTACAATTCAGGTTTCCTCAACTCTAGTCACAGTAGATCTGATTGACCTACCATCTTTGCAGTTCTACCTTGTTCTTATGTATTCTACCTTGTTCTTATGTATTACACAGAGAAGTGACAAGGTATAACTTTCATATAAAGGAGGACTATTGGGACATTATTAATCTATCCTTACCAACGCTATATGGATTGATAGTTAACTATCCAATAGGGGTTTGCAAGACTAATAAACCAGTCTAATTCTTTGCATTTATTTCTAATTTACTGTTTTAATTCATTGCTTTGATCCTCCGATTCCTTGCAGACAGAAGAAGCGCATACACGCGCGAAACGGCTGTTGCTTACTTGCTGCTGTATCTGCAACCCTTGCACCCCCCTCCTGCCATGGAATAAAGTTACCTGCCTATCAACGGTGAGTGCCGCTCGTTTTGTTTTCTTTTTATCACATTACCTTGCCCACTGTTTCTACTCCCACATACACAGCCTCGATTAGGAAGGTGTCTGTTGGAATACATCCAGCTCGTAATGTCTTATGTATATTTTTTATATGTATTTTAAGAATTTTTAACTGTTGTTTTAAATAAAATATCTTTATATCTTCAATTCCGGGTGATAGAGTCCACTAGAAGTTTTACAATTTTACAACTCCAAGAAACTTCTTGTCCTGGCTTTAAAGGGATTCTGTTATCAGGTTTGGGGCTATAGAGATACGGACATGCACGGCTAGATCGCCGCTAGCATGTCCGCAATATATGTGTCCTATAGGGCTGTGTGGTTTTAATTTCTTTAAAAAAGGATTTTATAGATATGCAAATAAATGTTGATTGTGTCCAAGGGGCTACACTAACCTTACTTGTGCCCAGCCGTGCCCAGCCACGCCCGCCTGTGAAGGAGCCCAGCAACCGCCTATGTCTCTTCATCAATGATAGATAGCCGTAATCTCGCGATGCGCGGGCTCGCGCATGCGCAGTTCTTTCCCTGAGGCTGATGCCAGCACAGGGAAGGAACACTATACCGGCACTGCGCATGAGCGAGCTCGCGCATCGCAAGATTACGGCAATCTATCGTTGATGAAAGGAGGAGACATAGGCGGTGCTGAGCTCCTTCACAGGTGGGCGTGGCTGGGCACAAGTAGGGCTAGTGCAGCCCCTTGGACACATTCAACACTCATTTGCATATCTATAAAATCCTTTTTTAAAGAAATTAAAACCACACAGCCCTATAGGACATATATATTGCGGACATGCTAGCAGCGATCTAGCCGTGCATGTCCGTATCTCTATAGCCCCAAACCTGATGACAGAATCCCTTTAAGTACCTCAAGCTTTTGCTTTAGCTTGGATGAAGGCAATGCAAGTCCAGGAGGGGACATGCAGCCATGTAGACTTGTGGACAGTGCTCTGCTGGCCTGCACACAACCTCTCCCTTAGGAGGGTAGACTAGACACTCCCTCACAACCTCTCCCCAGGAGAGGGAAGGCTAGACTGACTTACTTACACTAAACTTCTCCTCTCCTTCTCCCTCTAGAGGGAGAGAGAGAATGGACAATCCAGTCCATTACCTGCAACTTGCACTGCCAAGTGTTGCTGCCACCTTGTAGTAAACCAGGCACATAACATGAAATATAACAGTTACATAGGAAAGGATATGCACATTATTAGGAGATGACATAAAATACATTTGGTTGATGTAAGTTAGCGTATAAAAGATGGTAGCAAGGTGCAAAAGATCTGGCCATTTGTGAAAGGGACTCGGAGGGACTCCCTGCCTCTATCCGACTGCATACTGCCACAGATTGTCTGGGCCTTCTGCTTCGTCTTCCTCATCACCCTCTAACTCCTCATGCTTCTACTGCTCCTCTCCTGTCACTTGTGCAGATAAACCAGCCAGTTCTGTATACATTGCTTGTGCATGAATGTTCTCCTCCTCCTTCGCCAGTTCAGCCCCCACAAGGCTCAGGTGGCCATGAGATGTAGGCGCCACGTTTCCTGTTCCATGGCCAGCTAGATTTACCAATATCTGCTCCAGGACGTGAAGGAGGGCCTGAGCAAAACGTCAGGTGTCACGCATGAGCACCACTGGCTAAAGTCAAAGCTACACAGGGAAGTGCTCCTGTCCGCTTGCATCATCAGGAAATCATTCATGACCTTCCGCTGCTCATATAGTCGGTTCAACATGTGATCATACAGCGTCCAAACCGCACCACGCCATACCTGTCACAACCCAGGCTTAAACTTGACAAAGGGTACTGCATTAGGACCCGAAACAGTGCACTAGCCGTAAATGTAATGTGTGTACTACTGCACAAATGAAACTTCAAATAGCAACTTAATTTGGTGTGCTGTCTCTGCCATCTTTTGTGGAAAATTATACAAGACTCCTGGGGTGGAAGGAATCAATTGGAGACGGGCACCCACGAAAGCCCTGTACACGAGTGCTGTGGTTATTTTTGATTGGAATTTTGATCGGTTCAACATGTGGAGGGTGGAGTTCTAACGGGTGGAAACGTCGCATATCAGGCGATGTTGGGGAATGATATTCTGCCTTATATTCTGCCTTTGCAGCTCAAGTTGGCATGCTTTGCAGTGTAAGAGTGGCTGAAGTGCATGCAGTGTTTCTTGGCCATTTTCAGGATGTCTTGCAATTGGGTGGAAGACTTCAGGAATCGTTTACAACCAGATTAAAGACGTGCATCATGCAGGGCGCATGGGTCAGCCCTCCTTGACGCAGGGCCGACACCAAGGGCGTAGCTATAGGGGAAGCAGGGGAAGCGACTGTTTTGGGGCCCAAAACTCACAAGGAGCCGCCTCAGGAGGAGGACTAAAATATTTTATTGTCAGGGCCCCCTCAACAGTATTACACAATTACATTATATACAGTGACACTAAAGGAAAGGGACAGAGCCACTGCCGCCCTCGTCTGAGAGCTCAATCTTCACTAGCCCCAGGAGTGAGGGTTGCACTTGAGTTGGGGGTTGTGAAGAAGTTGCTGGGTGGGGGGCTGTTCAAAAATTTGCTGTGGGGCCCAGTCATTTCTAGTTATGCCATTGGCCAATACAATGTTTTTTTTGTTGTTGTCGGTGACCATGGTAACGATTTTCAGTTGGCAAGGAGAGAGCCAGGATTCAATTTCCTCTTGAAGGATGCAGAGCATTTCCTCCTTGGTGTGATTCAGTTCGCCGAGTCAAACCAGGTGCAGAACAGCGTGATAACGCTGTGCTCTGCATAGTTGTTATGCTGAAGGAGCTCTCCAAATTGTGCCTGCAGTGGAGGACAAGGTTGAGGATGAGGAGGCAAAGAAGGACATTGGTGCAGGATTCACAGCTTGAGAACATGGAGGTGGCAGTGCCGTCACCTAGCTAAGATGCTGCTGTGGCTTGGCAGGAACCACATTTAACCAGTGGGCCATTAAGGACATATATTGTCATTAACCTTAGTTACAGCTCCATACGTCGGCACTGCAGTGAACTTTAGCAGACACTGACAAGCTCAAGGAGTGGCCCACCTTCTGTTCAACATATGTATGCAGGGCTGGTACCGCCTTTTTGGAGAAGTAATGATGGCTTGGCACGAGTCCACTACATGGAAAGGGAGGGACTGAAATACCAGCAACTTGGTCAGGAGCATGTTCAACTTCTGAGCCGTTGGATGAGTGCACGATACTATTGTCTTTTTGCAATCGCCTAAGTGATCAATTGCTCGTGAAAAGCGTGACAAGGAGTAGGAGGAGCAGGAGCTTCAGGACTAGAGATGAGTGAATTTTTTTAAAAAATTCGGTTCGGCTGGTTTGCTAATTTTAAAAAAATAATTTGGTTTGATCCGAATTTATTTGCTGCAAATTGCATAAAAAAATGGCTATTTCCTGGCTGAAGAGAGCCTTTATAGTGGTATAGAACACTGTGCCTTTGCAGTAGCACGCATAGGGAGTTTGCTGTGGTAGTGAAATAATACTGTGAGTCAGTATGACATGCAGATGACAGGCGTCGGTCTTAGAATCACTGCACACTTCACTTATTTGGGCAGTCACGTGGCCAAAACTGACCAAATAACTCAAGTATGCACTTAGCCTTACAAGTAGATGTTAGCGCCAAGAATAAGCGCACTTCTTTTTACACCGTCGTCAGCTGATTCCACCTAGATGTCTACAGAACCTGTTCTATTAAAGGGAATCTGTCACCTGGTTTGAGCATATTAAGGTGTTACTACTGCCATGTACAATAAGATACCTTATTTCTTAATTTTTTTGTCTCATGGTTTCATTAGCGATAAAATCCACTTTTTATGTTATGCAAATGAGTGTCCAAGGTGCCCGGAGGGGCGTTATTATCCTTCTCTGGAGCCCAGCAACTTCCCCATACAGTGCCCAGCCCGCCTTCCTTTAGAGCCCAAGCATGCCTCTTCCAGCATAAGTAACTGCCCATCCCCGAACTCTTTGCCGCCGCCCCCCTCTGCTACAGTGTATGTGAAATCTCACGCAGGTGCAGTACCACGGACTGCCTGCGCGATGTAGAAGCTCCTGAGGGCAAGATCTTTAAATTTGTCACTAGGCTCAGCGCATGCCCAGTGACACATTTGAAGCTGTTGCCCTCAGGAGCTTCTACATTGCACAGACAGTCCACAATACTGCACCTGTGTGAGATTTCACATAGCGGAGGGGGGCGGCGGCAAAGAGTTTGGGTGAGGGCAGTTACTTATGCTGGAAGTGGCATGCTTGGGCTCTAAAGGAAGGCGGGCTGGGCACTGTACGGGGGAATTCCTGGGCTCCAGATTAGGATAATAACGCCCCTCTGGGCACCTTGGAAACGCATTTGCATAACATAAAAAGTGGATTTTATCGCTAATGAAACCATGAAACAAAAAATGAAGACTACAGCAAGAAATAAGGTATCTTATTGTCCATGGCCGTAGTAACACCATAATATGCTCAAACCAGGTGACAGATTCCCTTTAAACGCTTATACAAGTAGATCCTCCCAACAGAGTGGAGAGGGTGTCAGCAGTAAGTTTGTGTTGACGTCACTAATTATTTTGCCCTTCCTCTGATCCGTCAGAACAATAACCCCCAAAAAATGGATCCTGTCCGTTGAGCATCCGCCTTCACACAGTCAGCATTTGGTCAGTAATCGACCAGTATTGCTAATGCCAAAAAAACAGGAGTGAATCCAAAACATAGATGACCGAGTCAACCATTCAAGAGCGACCGCTAGATGACACCGGGAGCTCAGGCCTCTCGCTGCGACTCCTGCTACCACGCCCCCTTACTCTGCTGGGACCTGTGCCTGCGCCAGAAACATTAAGGCCTCTGCCACTCCCTGTTCAGGGTCTGACACTTCTCTGTCTGACATACTGTTAGATCAAATAAATAAAAAGGAAATTAAAACACCCCAAAAAAGTATGTAATTTTCTCACTTCACCACACAACGGCTAATAAGCCCTTTTTTCCCACTAATACATGCCAAAAAGGTCTGTCATTTTCTTACTTCACCACACAACAGCAAATACTTTTTTGTGCCACTTATAATTGCCACAGATGGCTTTAGAACATGTAACTGCACTACTGAACGGCAAATATATTGAACTTTTGCCACTAATACAAGCCAAAAATGACTTTAGAACATATAACTGCACCGCTGAACGGCAAATATATGTTACTTTTGCCACTAATACACGACAAAAAGGGCTTTAGAACAATAAACTGCACCGCTGAACGGCAAATATATTTGTATTTTTTCCACTTATACACTCCACAAAAGGCTTTAGAACATATAACTGCACTGCTGAACGACAAATATATTTTTCTTTTGCACTAATACACAACAAAAAGGGCTTTAGAACATATAATTGTACCGCTGAATGGCAAATTGGCCCTTATTTTATTCCACTTATACACGCCACAGTGTAACGGTCACGTACACCACACACAGGGGGGAGGATAGTGACCACTGCGCTCCACCCTCACCCCTGGCCCTGCCTACTTGCCACATGAGTCCTGATGACAGGGGACAAGTGGACGGCAGTCCCTAACTTAGGATACGTGCGGGAAGGACAGACAAGACAAATAACGGAACGTGAACGGACCGGGTCAATACCAAGAGAGCTACGCAGTACCAAGGAATAAGCAGAGAATAATCAGGGGAAGCCGAGGTCCAATACCAGGAGAGAGACGAAGTACAACAGGAGTCCGCAAAGAATGGTCAGGTGGAAGCTGGGGTCAGAATACCAGGAGAGATGCGCAGTACAGGAGGAGCAGGCAGAGAATCGTCAGGGAACACAGGATCAGGTAAGTATGCAGGAAACCAAACAAACGCCGGATACCTAATTAACAGGCAACCTGTGGTAAGTAGGCTGCCTGTTAAATACTGGCAAGCTGAGGTCATGTGATGTGGCCAGCGCCATATGACCTTCAGCAGGGAGAACAGCCGAGCACCGAGTGTCCAGCTCGGTGCTCAGACTTCCCCTGGTTACTGGGGGAACTGAGGATGCCGGCCGCGCGGAGGAGACGTGCGCGGCCAGTCCGTCCCGCCCCCTGTTACCTAGGAGACCAATACGCTGTGCGCGTCCTCTCTTCTGTACAGCAAAAGGACACCGATGGCGCTGAGGACAGCGAGTGCCTCGGCATCCCGTGACAGTACCCCTCCTCTTATGTGGGGCCACCGGACCCAAGACTTCAGGCGACGGCCTTTCAGGATGTTCTAAATAAAATTTTCAAACCAGTCTAGGATCATGAACCTCCCTAGCAGGTACCCAAGATCTCTCTTCGGGTCCATACCCCTTCCAGTGAATCAGGTACTGTAAGGAATTACGCACTCTCCTGACATCCACTATCTTAGACACCACATACTCGACAGCATCATTAACAAGAACCGGCGGAGGCGAGGCTTTCGATGGTACAACAGGTTCAAAATATTTTTTAAGTAAGAGATTTATGAAACACATTATGAATGTGGAACGACTCGGGCAGCTCCAACCTAAACGAAACCTCCGTGATCTTATACGGTCCAATAAAACGAGGAGCAAATTTTCTAGAAGCTACCTTGAGAGAGAGATTTTTGGAGGACAACCATACCTTATCCCCAACCTGAAAATTCACCCCCTTGGAATGTCTCCTATCGGCCTTGAGTTTCTGAGAACTTTGAGCCCATTCTAGGTTCGATTGAACCCGGGCCCAAACTGTGCACAGTTCAGAGGAGAGCCTATCCGCCTCAGGGTTAGAGGAGGAGACAGATGACCCAGAATGAAAACAGGGATGGAAACCATGGTTACAAAAGAAAGGCGAAACCCCAGCAGAAGAATTAACACGGTTATTCAAAGCAAATTCAGCCAATAAAAGGTATTTAACCCATAATTGCTGGTCATCAGCAACATACAGCCTCAAGAATTGTTCCACAGACTGATTAAGGTGTTCAGTCTGCCCATTACTCTCAGGGTGGTAGGCGGTGGTAGATCAGTAATAAAGTCCATCGAGATATGGGACCAGGGTCTACTGGGAATGGGTAGGGGTCGTAGGTTACCAGCAGGGCGAGTCCTAGGTGTCCTGGACCTAGCACAAACCTCACAGGCTGACACGTAGTACTTGACATCCCTAGTTAGAGTGGGCCACCAATAAGATCTCGAAACCAGATCCTTAGTGCCGTCAACACCCGGATGTCCACAAAAGGCAGAATCATGACACTCATCCAACAGCTGGAGACGAAATTGTATGGGAACAAACAACTTATCTGTTGGGGTGGATACCGGTGCCAGATGTTGTTCAGCCTTAATGAGAGCCGAGATATCCTGGGTTAGGGCTGCTATGAAGATATTTGCTGGTAGGATGGATTCAGGGGGTGCCTCTGTAGGTTGAAAAGCATGGAAGCTCCGAGATAATGCGTCCGCCTTCATGTTTTTACTTCCCGGCCTGAACGTAATTGAGAAATCAAAACGAGTAAAAAACAGAGCCCATCTGGCTTGACGGGGATTCAACCTCTTAGCATACTCGAGAAACATTAGGTTTTTATGGTCAGTGACAATAGTAACACAATGCTTTCCCCCCTCCAGAAAATGCCTCCACTCCTCAAATGCCCATTTAATGGCCAGCAATTCCCTATTCCCTATGTCGTAGTTTCTCTCAGTGGGAGAAAATTTCTTGGTAAAGAAGGCATACGGTCTCAGGTTAGTTAGGCTAGCAGGACCTTGTGAAAAAACTGCTCCTGCGCCGTCCTCGGACGCATCCACCTCCACAATAAAAGGTCTCTTCTGATCAGGCTGGATCAGAATGGGAGCGCTACTGAATGCCTTTTTTAGTGTTTCAAATGAAGAAATGGCCTCAGTAGACCAATTCTCCAAATCCGCCCCTTTCTTAGTGAGGTCGGTCAACGGTTTAGCAATTACAGTAAAATTCTTAATAAATTTACGGTAGTAATTGGCAAAACCCAAGAACCGTTGTAAGGCCTTTAAGGATGAAGGCCTTACCCATTCCTTAATTGCTAGTACCTTACCAGGATCCATCTTGAAGGCGTGAGGAGTCAGGACATGCCCTAGAAACAGTATCTCCTGTACACCAAAGACACATTTTTCTTGTTTAGCGGATAACTGGTTCTCCCTCAACACCTCTAATACTTGTCTAACATGAGACACATGAGATTTGAAATCAGGAGAGAATATCAAAATGTCATCAAGATAAACAATAACAAATTTACCTAAGAACTCCCTAAGAATATCGTTCATAAAGTTTTGGAACAAAGCTGGGGCATTGCTGAGTCCAAAAGGCATAACCTGATATTCAAAGTGTCCTGCCGGAGTATTGAACGCCGTCTTCCATTCGTCTCCCTCCTTGATTCGGATAAGATTGCATGCCCTTTCAGGTCATTCTTGGAAAACCAGGTTGCCCTCAGAACCTGGTTAAATAAATCCGGAATCAATGGGAGAGAGTATCTATTATGGACAGTGATCTTATTTAATCTCCGGTAATCGATACAAGGCCTAAGACCACCATCCTTTTTTTTAACGAAGAAAAACCCCGCTCCCATAGGAGAGACAGAAGGTCAATGTGCCCTTTACCAAGGCTCTCCTTAATATAATCTTCCATGGCCTTGCATCCGGGCTTAGAAAGATTATAAATTCGCCCCTTAGGAAACTTGGAACCTTCTACTAACTCTATGGTGCAATCATAAGGTCTATGGGGTGGTAGAACCTCCGGGGTAGGTGATGAGAACACATCAGAATATTCCCTAATGACTGTGGGTAATGTTATAGACTTTACTGAGACCCCAGCTTGTAACACGGACAACCACGAGTCACACTTAGGTCCCCATTTCACCAACTCCTCCTTAACCCAATCTATAGTGGGGTTGTGTAATCGGAGCCAAGGCAACTCTAGTACCACCTCATCCGGTAAGTTCTCCAGGACTAAAAGGGAACATCTCTCAGAGTGGCACACACCCACGGTTAGACAAACCTCTGAGGTACATGACCTCACCATACCACCAATCAGGGGAGTAGCGTCAATAGCCATGACATGGATAGGTGTAGGTAGAGCAAACATTGGAATACCCAGTTTAACAGCGTACTCAGAGTCAATAAAGCTGGCCGCTGAGCCAGAATCAATAAAGGCCTTACCCGGCCATTTATTAACCCCCAGATATATCGTTATGGGTACCAAAAGTTTACATTTAGTAAAATCGGGGTGTACCTGGTCTTTAGTTTGCCTTGCCTTAGGAGACTTGACGGAGAAGACCTTCTTAGGACACTGGTTGATCCAATGGTCTGGATCTCCGCAGTAGAAGCACACTCCACGTCTGCGGTGAAGATTCCCTCGGGTCATGCCAATCTGCATGGGTTACTCGGTAGAGACCTCAGCGTTGTCTCTGGGATAGGCCTCAGGCTGGACCACCATCTGAGAAGAGAACTGTCGTTCCTGTCGTCTCTCTCTAAACCCGTCGGTCAAGTCGGACAACAAGGGTCATCATCTCCTCTAGCGTCTCTGGAAGTTGATAACTGACTAGAAGATCCTTTAAGTTATGATACAGACCTGACCTAAACTGACTCTTAAGGGCTGGTTCGTTCCATCCTGAGGGGACACACCACCTCCTGAATTGGGTGCGATACTCCTCCACAGGTAGATTGCCCTGAACCAGTGCCTTTAGAGCCGTCTCTGCTACGAGAGCCTGTCTGGTTCATCATAGAGGGTACCCAGGGCCTGAAAAAAAAACTCCACAGATTTTAAACAACTGTCGCCAGCAGGTAAAGAGAATGCCTAGTCCTGGGATCACCCTGTAGTCGGGAAATGACAATGCCCACATGTTGACTCTCAGGGCCAGAGGACATGGGGCGCAAACGGAAATAAAGTTTGCAATTTTCCTCCGGTCTCCAGAAAAGGGGGTTCTGGGAGCTTAATCTGGGGCTCTAAATGCAGACTGGAGGCCTGAGGAGTGGAAGAACCTTGTCCTAGTTCAAAAGAACGTAGTTTCTCCCCTAGCTTTTGCACCATCTGCGTAAGGTTAGAGACAAGGTCAGTCAGGGTCACCAGAGGATTCATAATACAGTGGTTATTGGGCCTGTTAATCTGTAATGGTCACGTACACTACACACAGGGGGGAGGATAGTGACCACTGCGCTCCACCCTCACCCCTGGCCCTGCCTACTTGCCACACGAGTCCTGATGACAGGGGACAAGTGGACGGCAGTCCCTAACTTAGGATACGTGCGGGAAGGACAGACAAGACAAATAACGGAACGTGAACGGACCGGGTCAATACCAAGAAAGCTACACAGTACCAAGGAATAAGCAGAGAATAGTCAGGAGAAGCCGAGGTCAAATACCAGGAGAGAGACGAAGTACAACAGGAGTCCGCAAAGAATGGTCAGGTGGAAGCTGGGGTCAGAATACCAGGAGAGATGCGCAGTACAGGAGGAGCAGGTAGAGAATCGTCAGGGAACAAAGGATCAGGTAAATATGCAGGAAACCAAACAAACGCCAGATACCTAATTAACAGGCCACCCGTGGCCAGCAGGCTGCCTGTTAAATACTGTCAGACTGAGGTCATGTGATGTGGCCAGTGCCACATGACCTGCACCAGGGAGAACAGCTGAGCACCGAGTGTCCATCTTTGTGCTCAGACTTCCCCTGGTTACTGGGGGAACTGAGGACGCCGGCCACGCGGAGGAGACATGCGCGGCCGGTCCGCCCCTCTCCCTGTTACCTAAGAGAAGAGGACGCTGTGTGCGTCCTCTCTCCTGTACAGCAAAGGGACGCCGACGACACTCAGAAGGCTTTACAACATTTAACTGCACCGCTGAACGGCAAATATATTTTACTTTTGCCACTAATACACAACAAAAAGGGCTTTAGAACATATAACTGCACCACTGAACGGCAAATATATTTTACTTTTATCACTAATATACGGCAAAAAGGACTTTAAAACATAACTGCACCTCTGAACTGCAAATATATTTTACTTTTGCCACTAATACATGACAAAAAGGGCTTTAGAACATATAATTGTTCAGCTGAATGGCAAATAGGCCCTTATTTTTTTCCACTTATACACCCCACATAGGGCTTTAGAACATATAACTGCACCGCAGAATGGCAAATATATTTTACTTTTGCCACTAATAAACGACAAAAAGGTCTTTAGAATATATAACTGCACCACTGAACGGTAAATATATTTAACTTTTGCCACTAATGCATGACAAAAAGGGCTTTAGAACATATAACTGCACTGCTGAATGGCAAATATATATTTCTTTTTCCATTAATACATGACAAAAAGGGCTGTAATTTTCGCATCACACAACGGCCAATAAGCCATTTTTTCCCACTAACACAAGCCAAAAAATGGTTTAGAACATATAACTACACCGCACAAGGGCAAATAAGATATATAAATATTTCCTTGTAATAAACCCTGTTAATGTCTGTATCAAACAGCACTTGCACCCCAATAATAAGAACGGTTTGCTGGAACTACAGAGCTGTATAATGGCAATTTGGATCCCCAGTCAGTGCAGCAAGGTGTAATAGGATTGTTCCTATTACCCAGACTGTAACCTCGCCTACTGAACCCTGTTCAACATAAATGCTGTGGAATGATTCCTCCCTATCCTTTCCGTACAGCTTGAATAATCTTTCCCTGCACTTGTAAATCGCTTTTTTTAGCACAATGAAGTTTTTTCTAGCGCCTGCTGATGTCTCTCCCTGCACTAAGTACACTGGAAAATGCAGAATCCAACATGACTGAGGCTTTTTATAGGGCTATGATATCACAGGTCTTGCTGGCTGCTGATTGGCTGCATGCATGGCATTATGGGTGATCCCGCCTTCCCAGAGTTCCTTGATCCATGCCCTCACACATGCAGCAGCCATTTTAGGAAAAAATGTAATTTGTTACCACAAAGCCTGAGGAAATTTTGATTCGGTGCGAATCAAATTTTTCCTGAAATTCGGATCGAATTCCACTTCGTCAACTTGTATTCTATACAATCCATGTATTATTCATAGTCTATGTAACATATTTTTATATTCATTTACGCAAAGCATCATATATCATATGATGGATACTGTATTTGCACAGGAGAATAAACACACAAACGCCTTAAGGAAGAACATTCATATTCAGTAGGCAATATATCAGCTTTTCCACAGTTGGGCTGTCTCATGAGGTTTGAACTGGTAACAGTATTAATAGTAATAATTATACATGGTGTTCATATTGTTCATGTTCTTGTCACTAAGCAAGTATTTGATCCAACACGAACATAAAGTGCAGAGTGATGGGACAAGGGTACTGTAGCTAGTTGAGGACAGAATGGAGTAGAGATACTGTATTTGCGTCTAGGTCAGGCTGTGTATGGTGCATAGACTACAGCAGGGGTAAAGTGCCAGATGCGTGCAGTGCAGTTTGTGATGATAACTTATTCCAATTATAATTAGTGTTGGACGATTCAAAGTATCCAATCCGAATTTCAATAAAAATTTGATTCATGGTGAAACCAAATTTCCTTGCGCTTCATAGTAACAAATCAATTTTCCCTGAAATGGCGGTAAAAAAAAAAATGTTAATATCAGATGCTGCGTCTGAGGGGATCAATAATGGGAGGTTGCGCCATCGCCATTCCTATGAAGGCAACAGTAAAACACTGCCAGATGATCGCTAACGAGCATTCATACGAACGCTCATTAGCGATCATTAGAGATAAGTGAATCGAATCCCACGAAGTGGAATTCGATCCGAATTTCAGGATAAATTTGATTCGCCTAGAAGCCGAATTTCCTTGTGCTTCGTGTCAGTTAATCGATTTAACCTGAAATAGTATAAAAAACATAAAAATTCAAACTTACCTCCTCCATTTGCTCGCGACAGGCCGCCAGCCTCCATCTTGCTTGAAGATCTCGGCCAAAATCCCGTGCAGTGCTAGATTACTTCATCATCAGCTGGAGTGATGACGTAATCTCGCGCCACACAGGATTCCGGCCGAGATTTTCAAGCAAGATGGCGGCGGCCGGCCCGCCGCGAGCAAATGAAGGCAGTAAGTTAGATTTTTTTTTGTTTTTTATGCTATTTCAGGTTAAATCGATTCACTGACACGAAGCACGAGGAAATTCGGCTTCTAGGCAAATCAAATTTATCCTGAAATTCGGATCGAATTCCACTTTGTGGAATTCAATTCGCTTTTCTCTAATGATCGCTAATGAGCGTTCGTATGAATGCTCGTTAGCGATCATCTGGCAGTGTTTTACTGCCGCCGAGAGCTAACACTCTTTCATTGAGTAATCGGCATCTAATTTTTTATTAGCCGGTGTTGACAGCAACATTACTTGCGCTATACCTCCTGTATAACGTTTGTGCATCCTAAATATCAGTGGAATTCATTTAGTGTAATTTTTTATTAAGCAGTGGTGACAGCGACATTACTTGCGCTATACCTCCTGTTTAACGTGTGCGCATCCAAAAAATATCTGTGACATTCAGTGTACTTTATTTGTGCATTCACTTACAAAACCTGCGCTACTGTACGTGTGACATACTTGCAAGCATATATAACATTTAATATGTTGAGTAGTAAGGGACGGGGAAGTGGCCGTGCTGCTGACGGTGCATGCAGAGGCCCTGGACCTGGGCGCGGTGAAACTGTGTCTGCTGCCAGAGCACAAGAAACACACTCATCCACGATATCTAGCCTCATGTCCCAGTTTGCAGGACTCTCATATATATCAGTACCTTCTGTCAGTATTTTGTGGAAACAGGTATATAGTTCCCCTTAATGAGTATTTGCTGGAAGCTGGTATATCAATCCCCTTAATCAATATTTTGTGGAAGTCGGTGTATCGCAGGCCTCAATCAATATTTGGTGGAAGCCGGTATATCAATCCCCTCTATCAGTATTTTGTGTAAACAGAACCCCTTAATGAGTATTTGCTGGAAACTGGTAAATCAAACCCCCTAATCAATATTTGGTGGAAGCCGATGTATCTCAGGCCTCAATCAATAGCTTTTTTGGCACCGTTTTTTTTTTGTTATTTACAACATTCATCTGACAGGTTAGATCATGTGGTAATTTTATAGAGCAGGTTGTCACGGACGCAGCGATACCTAATATTTATGCTTTTTTTTTATTTATGTAAGTTTTACACAATGATTTCATTTTGTAAACAAAAAAAATGTTTTAGTGTCTCCATAGTCTAAGAGCCATAGTTTTTTCAGTTTTTGGGCGATTCTCTTAAGTAGGGTCTCATTTTTTGCCGGATGAGATGACGGTTTGATTGGCACTATTTTGGGGTGCACATGACTTTTTTATCGCTTGCTATTACACTTTTTGTGACGTAAGATGACAAAAAATGGCTTTTTTTACACTGTTTTTATTTTTTTACAGTGGTCACCTGAGGGGTTAGATCATGTGATAATTTTATAGAGCCGGTCTATACGGACGCGGCGATACCTAATATGTATACTTTTTTTAATTTATGTAAGTTTTACACAATGATTTCATTTTTTAAACAAAAAAAATCATGTTTTAGTGTTTCCACAGTCTAAGAGCCATAGTTTTTTCAGTTTTGGGGCGATTATCTTGGGTAGGGTATGATTTTTGTGGGATGAGATGACGGTTTGATTGTTACAATTTTGGCGTACATGCAACTTTTTTGATCACTTTTATTACCTTTTTTTGGGAAAGTAAGGTGGTCAAAATTTCAATTTCATCATAGTTTTTTATTTTTTATTTTTATGGAGTTCACCGTTCGGGTAAAGTAACATGACCGTTTTATAGATCAGGTCATTACGGACGCGGCGATACCAAACATGTGTAGGGAATTTTTTTTTTTTCATTTTTAATCAGTGATAAATGTGTTTTTTTATTTTTATTTTTTTTTTTCACTTTTTTTCCTTTTTTTTTTTACCCAGACCCACTTGGTTCTTGAAGATCCAGTGGGTCTGATGTCTGTATAATACAGTACAATACACTATATAGGGTATTGTATTTCTATTTTACTTACACTTTGTCTGAACAGATCTATGCCTTCAGCACAGATCTGTTTAGCACCATGGACAGCAGGATGCCTGAGACGCGTTCTGTTGCCATGGGAACCTTCCCCGTCTGCTCAGTTGAGGCCACAACTGCGCAGACGGGGAAGGGTAAGGACGGGGCTGTCGTGGGGCTATCTGGGAGCTCTCTCCCTCTCCCATCGGGGGGCTGCAAAGGCACAGCAGCCCCCCGATCGGAGAGGGAGGGAGCTCCCTGAGCTGTTAACCTTTTTCATACAGCGGTCCGTACGGACCGCAGTATGGAAAGGGTTAAACGGCTGACATCGCATCACCGATGTCAGCCGTTTATACCAGGGTGTCAGCAATGTGCTGACACCCTGGTATACCCACTAACCACCAACGATTATTCAAGGGGAGGCGGGCGGGGGATCGCGATCCCGCCTGCCGCACCGCCCGCAACCCTCCCCCTGCACCTCCCGCCACCATAAAATTATTCAGGGGTGCAGGGGGGTGTGAAACATATATATTTTGGGCATTATAAAGTTTCTTATAACGAATGAGGTAGGGGGCGGCACCACTACTCCGGCTGAGCGCACAAGAATTAAGACGCTGTGCGTGGCTGGAGAGGACAAACACGATCGGCGGTGCTCAGCTGTACAAGTGAGATGCAAGAATCAAGGTACTGTAGAACGGAACAAAGCAGCGGCACTCACCCGTGTGTAATTAATTCAGCAACTTTATTGATCCAATGCTACATCAGGCAGGGGGCGGACAATTCAAAACACACGCATTGATCAGCGGCGGCCGTTTCGCGCCAAGTGCGCTTCTTCTGGCTGTGCGTCAATGCGTGTTTACGCATTGCTCCTTTTAAATACTGGCGCAGGCCGCTGTCATAGAAATTGACAGATCAGGCTGCGTCAGCATCAAAGAGATGACTGAGACGGGGATACATATAGAAACAATATAAAAACAATGTAAGTGCAAAAACCAAGGAACATATACAAAATAAGCAGCAGAAAGCTTGACATACTGAGGTGTTACAAAAATGGACTTAGATCGTTCCTATCATTAAGTCCCAATTCCCCTAGGGCTTGTGTTCGCAATATCCATTTAGCCTCTCTCTGCAGGAGGAGGCGGTGTCTATCTCCCCCCTGCAGGGGGGCGGACACAGTTTCCAGGCCAGAGAAAGAGACACAACTCGTATCACTATCATGGGCACTTCTAATGTGTTCTATAAACCTAGGACAACCTTTCCCTGTCTTGATAGAGTTAAAATGTTCCCTCACTCGTTCGAACAGGCATCTGATAGTTTTACCGATGTAGAAGCGTCCACATGTGCACAACAATAAATATACTAGATAAGTACTGCGACAGTTAATAAAGGTTGTGACAGATCCATCTGTATAGACCTATATTGCTGGTTCGTCTGTTTGCCTTAATTTCGCTGGATTTCCTGCCCGTATGCCCCTGTTCGTGTGTTTCCCCAAATACCGATTGGAACTACTGAACGGACGGCCACCCAGGAGAAGAGTGTGCTGCTAGTTAACCCAAATGGCCTCATTGTTCACAAAGGACTTAAACTAACTTGAACTCCTGGTCTAATGCGTGCCATTTTGGGATGTTAAATGTCTGTGTATTGAAAAGGGTTGTGACATTGTATGTTTAAATGGTGATGTCTGTTCTGTTGTCCCCACATGTGTATTGTGGTTACCCTCTGTCTTGAGAGATAATGGGATTACTCCTCGGGTCTCCAGGGCAGAGAGGAGGAGACCATGATGCATTGTGGGGGATGTATTGTCTCTGTACTGCTGCATGTCTGTCCTGTGTTAGTCTCCATTCTGGTCCCCTAGGGGCGTGTCCACCAGATGGAGACCTGCATAAATACGGGTGGGTAGCCCTCAATAAAATTGATTCCTGTTTGACTTTCAAGACGGAGCTTGGTCTCGTTTGTGGAGGGATTTATTATTGGGACAGCGCTTTCGTATATTGCTAGCTGTGGAAGGAGTTCGACTGAATTGCTGATCGGGAGTTGCCACTTCGTATGCTCCATTCGGGAGTTTGACGATCGGCTGGATTAAAAACGGCATTTCTGGAGAAAGGGGCTTATTCACTAAATGGCGGCTTCATCTACCTGGCGGTGAGTGTCGTAACAATTGGTGGTAAGCAACGGGATGAATCCCATCGCCCAGAAGTCCAGCTACAAATTTCAGGGTGTAAATGCAGTATGAGGAATTAAGGCGTGCTACCCTTAAAGATATATTGGAACGCAGAGGACGATCAGCGAGTAATCTCAAGAAGAGAGAGATTATTTCTATATTATTGGAGATGGATTCAGCACAGGGAACGGAGAGAGCTAATGTGCCTGGCATACTGGATTTAACACCCGAGGAGGTACAATTTAACCGGGCAGTCCAGATAAGGCTGGCACACTTTGGCCCCAACCCTGCAGCAGATATTGTGATCCAGGTGCAAGCAGCAGTAGCAGCACAACAGGCGCTCCAGGGAAGAGGAGCTGTAGCAGCAGAGGTACCCCATAATTATAATGGAAGGAGAAAGGTACCTTTTGCTGCATTTAGACATTTTGTGGAAACGGAGGGAGAGATTGACGGGTTCCTGGCCGATTTTGAAAGGCAGTGTGCCTTACACCAGGTACCCACAGAGGAATGGGTCACTATCCTCTCTGGGAAATTATCTGGCTGGGCCAGTGAGGCTTTTCGGGCCATCCTAGAGGAGGAACTTACAAGTTACCGGGCAGTAAAAGATGCCCTTTTGGCCAGATACGCTGTCACCCCTGAGGCGTACCGGCGGCGATTCCGGGACACTAACAAGCAGGCTGGCGATTCTTATGTGGAGTGGGCATGCAGGGTACACCGCACCGCAGCCCACTGGATGGCAGGGTGCCAAGCGGTAACTGGGGAAGAGGTGCTGCAAGTATTTTTGTTGGAGCACTGCTTTGATCGGTTACCTGCAGGAGTCAAAGAGTGGGTTAGGGACCGCAAACCCGCTACCTTACCTGAAGCTGCTCGTCTGGCCGATGAATACACAGATGCACGAAGGCTAGACCAGACAGCAGCCAAGGTCCCTACCCGAGTGGAGTACAAACCGGCAGCACCTCCAACCACTACTGTGTATCACCCCCCCAGCGCAACGCACCCCCACATTACCACCAGCGAACAATTATGTTCAGCCAGCTCAGTTCAACGCCCGGGATTACTCTCAGCCTATCCGGTGCTATGGGTGCAAACAGTTGGGGCACAAGAGACCTGAGTGCCCATTGAACAATACCAACCAAGCACAGTCGTGGAGAAAACCAGCCAGCGGACATCAGCAGCCACCCCAGTCTTCCGCTCACTGTCTTGAGCAGGAGGAATTTTGGGGTATACTACATGAGGCGGCTCAACGAGCCGACCACCACTGACGCCTACCCGATGCCCCGGGTAGACGAATTATTAGATCGTATTGCCAGGGGACGCTATCTGACCACCATAGACCTGTGTAAAGGCTATTGGCAGATTCCCCTGGCCAAGGATGCTATCCCCAAGTCGGCCTTCGTCACCCCATTTGGCTTGTACCAATTTAAGGTCATGCCATTTGGGATGAAGAATGCCCCGGCTACCTTTCAGCGTATGGTAGATAGACTTCTCGATGGATTCCAGGAATTTGCGTGTGCATACCTGGATGACATTGCGATCTACAGTGGGTCCTGGGAGGAACACCTAGTACATGTAGGGGTAGTTTTGGACAAAATTCGGGCTGCTGGCCTGACATTGAAGCCAGAGAAGTGCCATCTAGGCATGGCTGAAGTGCAATACCTGGGTCACAGAGTGGGGTGTGGGAGCCAGAGACCGGAGCCGGCTAAGATAGAGGCAGTAGCTAACTGGCCCACACCTGTCACTAAGACCCAGGTGTTAGCCTTCCTAGGGACAGCAGGGTATTACAGACGCTTTGTCCCAGACTACAGCACTATTGCTAAGCCCCTGACTGACCTGACTAAGAAAAATCTCCCTAAGCAGGTCCTGTGGTCTCCGGCTTGTGAAGCTGCGTTTCAAGCACTCAAACAGGCTCTTGTAAATGCCCCTGTCCTGGCTGCCCCAGTCCCTAACAAACGTTTTCTCGTCCATACAGATGCTTCCATGTATGGACTGGGGGCTGTGCTGAGCCAGGTCGGGGAAGATGGAGGAGAGCACCCTGTCGCATATCTCAGTAGAAAGCTGTTACCCCGAGAAGTGAGTTATGTGGCAGTGGAGAAGGAATGCTTGGCCCTGGTCTGGGCATTGAAAAAGTTAAGCCCTTATTTGTATGGACAGGAATTTTCCCTTGTGACGGACCACAATCCCCTTGTCTGGCTTAACCGGGTCTCAGGAGACAATGGTAGACTGCTGCGGTGGAGTTTAGCTTTACAACCGTATAACTTCACCATCAGCTACCGACCCGGTAAGCAGAATGGGAATGCAGATGGATTGTCCCGGCAAACCGAAGTTCTTGCTACCTCCTAGTCCGGTCATCCCCAAGTTGACCCGCTAAAGGGTCAAGCCGGGTCTGCCGGAGTGTCCCACAAGGGGTGAGCCGTGTGACAGATCCATCTGTATAGACCTATATTGCTGGTTCGTCTGTTTGCCTTAATTTCGCTGGATTTCCTGCCCGTATGCCCCTGTTCGTGTGTTTCCCCAAATACCGATTGGAACTACTGAACGGACGGCCACCCAGGAGAAGAGTGTGCTGCTAGTTAACCCAAATGGCCTCATTGTTCACAAAGGACTTAAACTAACTTGAACTCCTGGTCTAATGCGTGCCATTTTGGGATGTTAAATGTCTGTGTATTGAAAAGGGTTGTGACATTGTATGTTTAAATGGTGATGTCTGTTCTGTTGTCCCCACATGTGTATTGTGGTTACCCTCTGTCTTGAGAGATAATGGGATTACTCCTCGGGTCTCCAGGGCAGAGAGGAGGAGACCATGATGCATTGTGGGGGATGTATTGTCTCTGTAGTGCTGCATGTCTGTCCTGTGTCAGTCTCCATTCTGGTCCCCTAGGGGCGTGTCCACCAGATGGAGACCTGCATAAATACGGGTGGGTAGCCCTCAATAAAATTGATTCCTGTTTGACTTTCAAGACGGAGCTTGGTCTCGTTTGTGGAGGGATTTATTATTGGGACAGCGCTTTCGTATATTGCTAGCTGTGGAAGGAGTTCGACTGAATTGCTGATCGGGAGTTGCCACTTCGTATGCTCCATTCGGGAGTTTGACGATCGGCTGGATTAAAAGCTGCATTTCTGGAGAAAGGGGCTTATTCACTAAACGGCGGCTTCATCTACCTGGCGGTGAGTGTCGTAACAAAGGTATTGACAGTATGCCGGATACCAGCAAATTCAATACTCTTTTTCTCCGAATTATTGGTGCACAGTGAACAATTTCCACACCTGTAATTGCCTTTTGGCAAGTTACTTTTTAGCCAATTCTTGCTCTTCTCTTTCTGGAGCCTGCTCCTAACGAGTTTATCCTTGATGGTGTGACTCCTTCTAAGTCCATTTTTGTAACACCTCAGTATGTCAAGCTTTCTGCTGCTTATTTTGTATATGTTCCTTGGTTTTTGCACTTACATTGTTTTTATATTGTTTCTATATGTATCCCCGTCTCAGTCATCTCCTTGATGCTGACGCAGCCTGATCTGTCAATTTCTATGACCGCGGCCTGCGCCAGTATTTAAAAGGAGCAATGCGTAAACACGCATTGACGCACAGCCAGAAGAAGCGCACATGGCGCGAAACGGCCGCCGCTGATCAATGCGTGTGTTTTGAATTGTCCGCCCCCTGCCTGATGTAGCATTGGATCAATAAAGTTGCTGAATTAATTACACACGGGTGAGTGCCGCTGCTTTGTTCCGTTCTACAGTACCTTGATTATAAAGTTTCTGATCCCCGCGGTCAGGGACCGCGGAGATCAGAAATTGCAAAAAGCGCATCAAACCGCAGGTCTGAATTGACCTGCGGTTTGATGCGATTGCCGACATGGGGGGGTCACGGGACCCCCCCGCGCTTTTAGCCTAGGTGCCTGCTCAATGATTTGAGCAGGCACCATGTTCCGATCACCGCCGGCCGGGCGGCAGTGATCGGAACAACACATGACGTACCGGTACGTCATGTGTCCTTAAGAGGTTAACAGGGTCAGCTGACCAGCAGGCCCTCGCATATAATGTTTTAGAGGGCTTGGATGTGGTAGCCGTAGCCGTTTCTCAGGCTTCTCTCCAGAATCAAACACTGATTCCCCCTTACCCATGGTCATCCTGGTTGGTGCTGAAAATAACATTGAAAGTTGATAGGGCAGACATCTGAATGGATCGTCGCTGTCACGGGGACGTGCGATTGGTCCGAGGCGATCTAGAGTCACCAAAGCAGCAGCAGGCCCTCGCAAATAATGTTTTAAATGGTCATATCAGCAGGTGCTTGCTCCAAATGTTTTTGAGGGTCACCAGCAGGCCATCAATCATAATTTTTCAAGGCTGTGTATGATGCCCTCCTTTATGTGTAACAAAGGGTGTTTTGGATTGCCGGTTCCTTGTAATTTTTGGCAGCCCTTTCACTTAGTGCATAGGCTTTATGAGTGTAGGAGTCCCACAACATGAACAATTGTACTACAATGCGAATGAGGCCCTGCTTTATGTGATATACAGGTTGTATCGGAGTGCCTCTTCCTTGTAATTTTTGGCAGCACTTGCACTTTATATACAAGTAAATATACAGGAAAGAATACAACAAAATGTAAGAAAAAGAACTGGATCGCACATCCTCAATACTATGCTTTTATCTAACTGCTTCTCAGCATAATTAATATTGCTTCTCAGTGTAATTTATCGTATACCTACACCTATGCTGCATGCCAGACATGAGGCATTAGTATACAATTTGATCAAAAAGCATAGGCCCACTCACCGCGACAAGGTTGCCTCTTCGAATGGGACCCTATTCTAAATTTGGCGCAGCACTGCACGGCGAAAACCGACGCAACAGCACCGCCCCAGCAGGCAGCGGGACCCAGCAGTCGAACAGCGCCTCCGCTGTCCGACAAAGCCACCATGGCACTGGGTCCCACCAACTGACCGGGACAGCACAAGAGCAACAATGGCCGCCGCGCAGTACTGCACCATGTGAACAGGTGTGGGACCAACCCCATCACATACTCTCACCATTCGGCCCAGGTGCTTTTAATTAGCAGGCCTCTGTATGAGGGTATAAATTCCTACCTCTCAGTTGGAGTTCCTGAGAGTATGTGATGGGGTTGGTCCCACACCTGTTCACATGGTGCAGTACTGCGCGGCGGCCATTGTTGCTCTTGTGCTGTCCTCGTGGGTTGGTGGGACCCAGTGCCATGGTGGCTTTGTCGGACAGCGGGGGCGCTCTTTGACTGCTGGGTCCCGCTGCCTGCTGGGGTGGTGCTGTTGCGTCGGTTGTCGCTGCGCCAAATTTAGAATAGGGTCCCATTCGAAGAGGCAACCTTGTCGCGGTGAGTGGGCCTTGTATACTAATGCCTCATGTACAGCATGCAGCATAGGTGTAGGTATACGATAAATTACGCTGAGAAGCATTATTAATTATGCTGAGAAGCAGTTAGATAAAAGCAGTGAGATGTGCGATCCAGTTCTTTTTCTTATATTTTGTACATACAGGAAAGAATGTTTCCTAACAATTTTTCATCTAAAATCGATTTTATCTTTGATTTTGTGTGTATTATTGTCAGTCTGTATAAGTGGCGTACTACTCGGACAACATCATTCCCAGCAGCGACCTGGGAGTCCAAGATGCATCCAGACATCCTCCCCATTTCGGTGGTGTTTCCATCAATTTCTGGCCTTTTCCTATGAACCAGGCACGCATCCCCTCTTCAGAGCAGGGGGTGCCTGGTTTAATGCTCGGGTTCTCCCATTGACTTCCATTGTGCATCCCGATGTGTTCGGTCCGAGTACCCGAGCACCCGAGCACTATGGTGCTCGATCAGCACTAGTAGGAATATGTGAAACTGCCAATATACTGAGCTGAGTTCTCCAAAGGAGAGCTGATACCACACTGCCCTGCATACTGCTTATTGCTTTTATGATCGCCAGGAAACCTACTATCTGGCATTGATAGGTTTCCTAGGACGCCAGGACAGAGGGTTTTACCTGCACATGCAATGTAGGGTTCTAGTGCATGTACACTTGAGGAAGGAGAGTGATGGCATTGTGGACTATGTGGGGAATGTGAGTGCATGCATGCTATCTCAGAGCATCTGGTACCTCCAGGTAATTCATATTGTTCCTAAATGTGCACTCATCATGTACCATGGCACAACATATGGCTGCTCGGTTGCTGTGGGAAAGCATGTGTGTATCTAATGTCTCTATGGCGTGCGTGTGTGTAGCTGTCTAGGGTAAAAAGCCAAAGTTAGCACATAAATGTTGTAACGGACCGTTTCAGCATACAAGGGGTTAAAATCCGTTCAGGCGATAAGCCCCTTTCTGAGAGACAGGCACAGCTACTGCAGGATACACCAAACTCCCGAACTGGATACAAAGTAGCACTCCAAACTGGAACCTCACGAATAGCTGCTAGCAGACGAACAGGAATCAGCTTACACTCCTGGCAATCAGTCCCTAACAGCATACAGCGGATCCCCCCCAATAACGAGACAAGGCTCCGTGTTGAGGGTCAAGCAGTGGTCTGACGGTACTTCACGTACAGCCTCTTTTATTCATAAACCACAAACATAGTACTGCCCACAGGGGTTTGAAATACAACCAATCAGTAATTTACAACACATACAATGTAACTACAGCAACTAATCGTTCACACCCCCAGACGACCAGAATGAAGACTGTGACATAGGACAGATACAACATATCCCCACAATGCATCATGGTCTCCTCCTCTCTGTCCCGGAGACAACCTGAGGAGCAATCCAATTATCTCTGAGGACAAAGGGAGATCGCCAATACACATGTGAGGACAACAGAACAGACATCACCATTTAAACACACAATGGGACAATGGCACAATAGAAACACACCCAGCATTTTCCTCCCAAGCTGACAAGTTACACTTATTATAAATTGTTACAACTTTGTGAGTTTACATTGGCCATACATATAACTTACATCAATTTAAACAGTATAACTTTGGGACAAACCTATCCAAAATTCACTTGAATAGGTTCAGGGGTTTAAAAGTTAGTATATGGCCCATAATCCAGGGGCAAGAGGCCAGCAGCCAGTCCTCTCCAAAACCCAGTGGCGAGGTTGGTTTTGCCACAAATGTGATTTGGTATATGATATTAGATGCATGAAGTTTATTATACTAGTAAATGTATTGTTGAAATAGAGTGAAATACTGTAATGGTATGAGGATAGATTAATGAAGTGGAGCCACTGATGAAGGGGTCAATCGCTCTAACCCTGAAACGCGTTTGAGAAACGGACCCCCATGTTTTGAACAGAGATTAAGACTTTTGATCGACTTTGGAGGTGAACAACTTAATGCTGTAACAATCCTGAGAACGCCCGCTGTAGGAGGTCTTTGCTGGACAAGGGAAGCTTACCTTCAGCGAGACTACGTGGACTTCCGGCAGTGGCGTGGGATTCTTTCGAGGAACAAGCAGCCCTCGGGACCGAAGCACCGACACACCCAGCAGGTGCATCGAGACGAGGGTAGGAGATCTTTGTCGAAAATCCTCCGGGTAAGATCGAATTGTGATAATTAAGTGATCGCTTCTTGGAAATTACAGCGGGACGCCGCTGTATCAGGCTAAGGAGCGGGACGCCGCTCTGTGTATAGCTACTATTAATCGAGACTTAAAATCGGAGTGCTATTAATCGAGACCTGAGATTGGAATTTTAATAATCGAGACTGGAGTGTTATTAACATTTGTGGATATTCAGAGCTTTTAAAGGAACTTTTAGATATTTTCGGAGGCAAAGTTTCTATCGACTCTATAAATTGACTTTTACTGTTGAATGCCAATTGTGTTTTATCCTTATACTTATTCATAATGGTGTTTTAGCATGCTCATTTTACCATCCATGCTGCTATATAATTAATTAACACTGTGAATAATTGAATATTAACGCTGAAACGTGCATTTTTAGATCTATCAATAACATTTTCATGTACCAACATCCACTGTTCCCATTACTTTAGAGAGTGCCCCACTGTTATTTATCTATTTATTACAACCCTTTCAGATTTGGTGATCTGTTAGTGGGTGCATCTCACCTTGTTTCCTGCTCATTCTAGTGCGACATATTCCTCTTTATTAAGCTTATCATATTGCCACAGACTGTGCATCCAGAAGAAAATATTGCCACATGCTGTGCTGCCAGAAATCAATAGCTCCACACAGTTCGCTCCCTGAAATACATAATCTATATTGTATGTTGCCTTAAATAATCAGTAAACTATACTCCTGAAATAAATAATCTATACAGTGTCCTCAACAATAAATAATGTATACACCATATTCTCTGAAATAAATTTATACATTGTGCCCCCGCTAATAAATAATGCAAGCATATTGCCCCTATATTGCCACTGCATATGTTCGAACATCTATTCAAATCTCAGGGAAAGTGCAGTGATGAGGAATGGGATGCTCAGGACCCACATTCTAGTGACTAGCAGTGACTATTCTATGAAAATTATTTTAAGAAAAAACAATGGATAAAACAGAAGGAGCTTGGTTTTAGACATATTTTGGTTCAGATTAAATATATAGAGGATATGACAGTAGAGACATCAAACAGTTTCTTAGGAGAGCAGGGAAATGTCCCAGGAGGACCTTTGGAGACTGCATACAAGTGCTGCTACTCATTAGCCACATCCCCTCCCTCCTCTCTGTACTTAATGTCTCCTCATAAACTCCATTACTACAGATATTTAGCTGAAGATCATATTAAACTGTATTCAGGATCATAATTTCTGACAAGGAGAGCAGAGAGGAGGCTGAGGCAGCTCTTTAGCTCAGTGTTGTGAAGTAACAACACTGTGTACTAACAGGACAGCACCTATTTTATTTCTCCTAATGATTGCTCCAAAGACAAAATGAATAGAGTTGAGCGAACATCTGGATGTTCGGGTTCGAGAAGTTCGGCCGAACTTCCCGGAAATGTTCGGGTTCGGGATCCGAACCCGACCCGAACTTCGTCCCGAACCCTATTGAAGTCAATGGGGACCCGAACTTTTAGGCACTAAAAAGGCTGTAAAACAGCCCAGGAAAGGTCTAGAGGGCTGCAAAAGGCAGCAAAATGTAGTTAAATCCCCTGCAAACAAATGTGGATAGGGAAATGAATTAAAATAAAAATAAAATAAATAAAAATTAACCAATATCAATTGGAGAGAGGTCCCTTAGCAGAAAATCAGGCTTCATGTCAGCAGAGAATCAGTCTTCATGTCATAGCAGAAAATCAGGCTTCACGTCAGCCAAAACTGGAACAGTCCATTGTCAGATATTTAGGCCCCGGCACCCAGACAGAGGAGAGAGGTCCCATAACAGAGATTCAGGCTTCATGTCATAGCAGAGAATCAGGCTTCACGTCAGCCAAAACTGGAACAGTCCATTGTCATATATTTAGGCCCCGGCACCCAGACAGAGGAGAGAGGTCCCATAACAGAGATTCAGGCTTCATGTCAGCAGAGAATCAGTCTTTATGTCATAGCAGAGAATCAGGCTTCACGTCAGCCAAAACTGGAACAGTCCATTGTCATATATTTAGGCCCCGGCACCCAGACAGAGGAGAGAGGTCCCATAGCAGAGATTGAGGCTTCATGTCATAGCAGAGAATCATGCTTCACGTCACCCAAAACTGGAACAGTCCATTGTCAGATATTTAGGCCCTGGCACCCAGACAGAGGAGAGAGGTCCCATAGCAGAGATTCAGGCTTCATTTCATAGCAGATAATCATGCTTCACGTCACCCAACACTGGAACAGGCCACTGTCAGATATTTTTAGGCCCCGGCACCCAGACAGAGGAGAGGTTCATTCAACTTTGGGTTGCCCCGCAATATAATGGTAAAATGAAAATAAAAATAGGATTGAATGAGGAAGTGCCCTGGAGTACAATAATATATGGTTAAGGGGAGGTAGTTAATGTCTAATCTGCACAAGGGATGGACAGGTCCTGTGGGATCCATGCCTGGTTCATTTTTATGAACGCCACTTGTCCACATTGGCTGTAGACAGGCGGCTGCGTTTGTCTGTAATGACGCCCCCTGCCGTGCTGAATACACGTTCAGACAAAACGCTGGCCGCCGGGCAGGCCAGCACCTCCAAGGCATAAAAGGCTAGCTCTGGACAATTTGGAGACCCAGAAGTTGAATGGGGCCGAACCATCAGTCAGTACGTGGAGGGGTGTGCACACGTACTGTTCCACCATGTTAGTGAAATGTTGCCTCCTGCTAACACGTTCCGTATCAGGTGGTGGTGCAGTTAGCTGTGGCGTGTTGACAAAACTTTTCCACATCTCTGCCATGCTAACCCTGCCCTCAGAGGAGCTGGCCGTGACACAGCTGTGTTGGCGACCTCTTTCTCCTCCTCTGCCTTCGCCTTGGGCTTCCACTTGTTCCCCTATGACATTTGGGAATGCTCTCAGTAGCGCGTCTACCAACATGCGCTTGTACTCGCGCATCTTCCTATCACGCTCCAGTGCAGGAAGTAAGGTGGGCACATTGTCTTTGTACCGGGGATCCAGCAGGGTGGCAACCCAGTAGTCTGCACACGTTAAAATGTGGGCAACTCTGCTGTCGTTGCGCAGGCACTGCAGCATGTAGTCGCTCATGTGTGCCAGGCTGCCCAGAGGTAAGGACAAGCTGTCCTCTGTGGGAGGCGTATCGTCATCGTCCTGCGTTTCCCCCCAGCCATGCACCAGTGATGGGCCCGAGCTGCGTTGGGTGCCACCCCGCTGTGAACATGCTTCATCCTCATCCTCCTCCACCTCCTCCTCATCCTCGTCCTTCTCGTCCTCCAGTAGTGGGCTTTGTCTGGCCACATTTGTACCTGGCCTCTGCTGTTGCAAAAAACCTCCGTCTGAGTCACTTCGAAGAGACTGGCCTGAAAGTGCTAAAAATGACCCCTCTTCCTCCTCCTCCTCCTGGGCCACCTCCTCTTCCATCATCGCCCTAAGTATTTTCTCAAGGAGACATATTAGTGGTATTGTAACGCTGATAACGGAGTCATCGCCACTGGCCATGTTGGTGGAGTACTCGAAACAGCGCAACAGGGCACACAGGTCTCGCATAGAGTCCCAGTCATTGGTGGTGAAGTGGTGCTGTTCCGCAGTGCGACTGACCCGTGCGTGCTGCAGCTGAAACTCCACTATGGCCTGCTGCTGCTCGCACAGTATGTCCAGCATGTGCAAGGTGGAGTTCCACCTGGTGGGCACATCGCATATGAGGCGGTGAGCGGGAAGGTCGAAGTTACGCTGTAGCGCAGACAGGCGAGCAGCGGCAGGATGTGAACGCTGGAAGCGCGCACAGATGGCCCGCACTTTATTAAGCAGCTCTGACATGTCGGGGTAGTTGTGAATGAACTTCTGCACCACCAAATTCAGCACATGCGCCAGGCAAGGGATGTGCGTCAAACCGGCTAGTCCCAGAGCTGCAACGAGATTTCGCCCATTATCGCACACCACCAGGCCAGGCTTGAGGCTCACCGGCAGCAACCACTCGTCGGTCTGTTGTTCTATACCCCGCCACAACTCCTGTGCGGTGTGGGGCCTGTCCCCCAAAGATATGAGTTTCAGAATGGCCTGCTGACGTTTACACCGGGCTGTGCTGAAGTTGGTGGTGAAGGTGTGTGGCTGACTGGATGAGCATGTGGAAGAAGAGGAGGGGGAAGCCGAGGAGGAGGCAACAGGAGACAAAAAATGTTGCCCTGCGATCCTTGGCGGCGGAAGGACGTGCGCCAAACAGTTCTTCGCCTGGGGCCCAGCCGCCACTACATTTACCCAGTGTGCAGTTAGGGAGATATAGCGTCCCTGGCCACGTATCTGTGGTTAGGTGGACCTTGCCACAGATGGCGTTGCGCAGTGCACACTTGATTTTATCGGATACTTGGTTGTGCAGGGAAGGCACGGCTCTCTGGCGTGGCGGCTGGGAACAACATACTGTGGGACAGCAAGTGACATGAGCTGTTTGAAGCTGTCTGTGTCCACCAGCCTGAATGACAGCATTTCATAGGCCAGTAGTTTTGAAATGCTGGCATTCTGGTCCAGGGATCGAGGGTGGCTAGGTGGGAATTTACGCTTTCTCTCAAATGTTTGTGAGATGGAGAGCTGAACGCTGCCGTGTGACATGGTTAAGATGCTTGGTGACGGAGGTGGTGGTGGTGTTGGTGGTACATCCTCTGTTTGCTGGGCGGCAGGTGCCAACGTTTCTCCAGAGGCGGAGAAAGAGGCCGAGGCGGCAGCAGCAGAAGAGGTAGCAGGGGGAGCCTGAGTGAGTTCCTTGTTTTTAAGGTGTTTACTCCACTGCAGTTCATGCTTTGCATGCAGGTGCCTGGTCATGCACCTTGTGCTAAGGTTCAGAACGTTAATGCCTCGCTTCAGGCTCTGATGGCACAGCGTGCAAACCACTCGGGTCTTGTCGTCAGCACATTGTTTGAAGAACTGCCATGCCAGGGAACACCTTGAAGCTGCCTTTGGGGTGCTGGGTCCCAGATGGCGGTGGCCAATAGCAGACGAACTCTCTTGGCGGCGGGTGTTCTGGTTTTGCCCACTGCTCCCTCTTTGGCTACGCTGTTGGCTCGGTCTCACCGATGCCTCTTCCTCCGAATTCTGAAATTCAGTGGCACGACCTTCATTCCATGTAGGGTCTAGGACCTTATCGTCCCCTGCATCGTGTTCCACCCAGTCTTCCTCCCTGACCTCCTGTTCAGTCTGCACACTGCAGAAAGACGCAGCAGTTGGCACCTGTGTTTCGTCATCATCAGAGACGTGCTGAGGTGGTATTCCCATGTCCTCATCATTAGGAAACATAAGTGGTTTTGCGTTAGTGCATTCTATCTCTTCCACCCCTGGGGAAGGGCTAGGTGGATGCCCTTGGGAAACCCTGCCAGCAGAGTCTTCAAACAGCATAAGAGACTGCTGCATAACTTTAGGCTCAGACAGTTTCCCTGATATGCATGGGGGTGATGTGACAGACTGATGGGCTTGGTTTTCATGCGCCATCTGTGCGCTTTCTGCAGAAGACTGGGTGGGAGATAATGTGAACGTGCTGGATCCACTGTCGGCCACCCAATTGACTAATGCCTGTACCTGCTCAGGCCTAACCATCCTTAGAACGGCATTGGGCCCCACCAAATATCGCTGTAAATTCTGCTGGCTACTGGGACCTGAGGTAGTTGGTTCACTAGGACGTGTGGCTGTGGCAGAACGGCCACGTCCTCTCCCAGCACCAGAGGGTCCACTAACACCACCACGACCATGTCCGCATTTTAGTCCTATTATTTAGGCGCTGGGTGACAGGTATACGTTTACGGACAGAATTAAACTTGGAAATGCACGGTAGCGTGTGAAGTTATTGAGGATGACACTATCCGCACCTTAAATCTAATATACCCTTTTATGGATCAATTTAAACTTGGCCTGATACAGCAGAAAAAAATTATTTAGGGGATTGCTAAGTTGGGAATTGTATTCAACCTAGAACAAAAACTGTGCTTCGGCAGACAGCAGACAGTATTACAATTGGCTAGCCACAGCTGAAACACCAGATTTAGGGTACTGCTATTTTGGCCAATTGTATTTTACCCCTCAATAAAATAGCAAGCACAGCCAAGCCCCTGATGTAGGATATAGCAAAAAAAAAATAACCACACTATTGATGGTTAAATGGACTCTGTGGCAGCTTGTGCTGGCGCACCAAAAGACACAAAAGGGCCGCCGATCACCCAAGAAAAAAGTGACATAAAAACGCTCTGGGCAGCCTAAAAACAGTGAGCAATTAAATAGCAGCAGTTCAATGATCCACAGCTGTAGATCGATCACTGAATTAAGTGTTTTTGCAGAGTTAATCACTGTCTAATCTGGCCCTAATAGCAGCTGCAACCTCTCCCTACACTGATCATAGCAGAGTGACGTGCGGCGCTACGTGACTCCAGCTTAAATAGAGGCTGGGTCACATGCTGCACTGGCCAATCACAGCCATGCCAATAGTAGGCATGGCTGTGATGGCCTCTTGGGGCAAGTAGTATGACGCTTGTTGATTGGCTGCTTTGCAGCCTTTCAAAAAGCGCCAAGAAAGCGCTGAACACCGAACCCGAACCCAGACTTTTACGAAAATGTTCGGGTCCGTGTTACGGACACCCTAAAATTCGGTACGAACCCGAACTATACAGTTCGGGTTCCCTCATCCCTAAAAATGAACCATTATAATTAATGAAATGTATTTGGGAATGTATTTATTATAAAGTAATATTTAATTTTATTTTCAGTAATTTTATTTAATTTAATTTCCAGGGAACCCCTTTTAATTCAAATTTACTCTTTTTTTTCCCTTACTGTTCACCCCCATTTAACCATGTGCTCCATGGACAAACGGTTGAGGTCAGCATTTTAGGGCATAGACTGGGAGTATCTATTGTCACATAATAGTACAGGCTCGAATAAATGGGAGAGCTTTAAATCCACATTGGGCAATTACACAGCAAAATTTTTTCCTGTAGGTAACAAGTAGAAACAGCTACAATTACACCTCACATGATTTAGAGCTACTGTAAAAAGAGAAAAGAATGACAAAAAAGGGCATTTAAAATACAAATCTGATATAATAAACTTACCTGTCCGGGCTCCAGCAGTGTGATACTCAGCCTCGGCACGGCCGTATCGGGAGAGGCATGCTACTGAGCTACGTTCCCTGATGATGCGACCGCATCCTTAGTAACAAGATGCAATGCTGTTTCTCCCTGCTGCAGCTGGGGGAGATTAGCAGTGGTCTAATTAGCTCTGCTGTTCTATTACTATGTAATAGTGTTTCTGACTAATGGAGCGCAGAGACATGGACCTCTCTCGTTCTGGTCCAGGGACTCGGCACTCTATTTAAATCCCTTCCTGGCTATACACCATTGCCAGTGATAGTCTTGTCTGGCTCAGTAGCTAGGTTCCTTGTTCCCTGTTCCTGCATTTGCTTACTTATTCCTCTGTACTTCTGACCCTAGCTTGTCTTCTGACCATTCTCTATCTTATGTGTTTGGTACTCTGCAGCCCGCCTGGTTCTGACATCAGCTTTGTCTTCTAACCACTCTCTGTCTCTTGTTTGGTACTGCGTAGCCCGTCTGGTTCTGACCCATTGCTGTATGACTCTGCTTTTTTGTGTTTGTTGTCTGTTGGTGTTTGTCCGTCTCTGCACTAATTTAGAGTACGGACGTCGTCCAATTGCGGTTCTGCCAAGTAGGGCTTATACTGCAAGTAGGTAACGAAAGTGGGCTGAGTTCTAGGCTAGGGCTCACTGTCCTTGTCTGTCCCTACCTACAGGCGTTACATTATCACTGGGCCAAAAAATATTTTTCCGGGTGACCTGCTCAGATATGGACACCATGGCAACATTGACCAATCAGTTGAAAGGATATTTCAAGAAACCTGCCAGACCAGCCCCCTGTTGCTACAGCTCCATCACACAAAGAGCCTAAGGTTAAGCTCCTTGACTGCTTCTCTGGTGACTGTAAAAATTTTGTAACCTTCCGTGAGAGCTTTAAACTTTATTTTCGTCTTAGGCCACACTCATCCATTATGGAAGCACAGAGAATATGCATCATTATGTCTCTACTTCAGGGAGACTGTCAGGGGTGGACGTTCTCACTATCGCCCAACTCTCCTGAATTATTTTATGTTGACAGTTTCTATGATGAGCCAGATACGGCAGCTTATGCTGAAATTCAGCTTCTTTCCTTACATCAAGGCAGATAAGCAGTGTAATATTATTGTTCTGAATTCCATAAGTGGTGTACTGCTTCTGGTTGGAATGATCTGACCCTAAGGTCACAGTTTAGATTGGGTTTTTATGATACCCTGAAAGACCTCCTAGTTAGTCATCCTACCCCAGTGTCCCTAGATGAGGCTATGTATATAGCTATTCGACTTGGCAGACGTCTTAGGAAACGTAAACTGGAAACATGTGTTCTTGTCCATCCTTCTTCTTTTTCCTCTGTTCCTCTGTGTCCAAGGTGAAGTGGAGTTTGAGGAGCCCATTCAAGTGGGTACCATGTCTTTTCATCAACAAAAGGAACACCACCTAAAGAATGGCCTTTGATTTTACTGCGGCAGTCCTGCACAGCAACTGCAATCCTGTCCTTCTAGGCAGAAGGCGGGAAACTTCAGCATCTGAGTCATGATCGGAGAAGTCACTCAGAAGCACAGGTATTTTCCGAAAAGACTGATAGGGTTCTACTGCCTGTTAATCTGTCTTCACAAGGAAGGTCTGTTTCTGGTTTAGCGTTTGTGGATTTGGTGGTTGTAGCTAATTTGTTCATTTTAATTTTGTGTCAGCCTTGGGTCTTGTGGTATGTAAACTGCTTAAACTCATTCCAGGTTCTGGGGTGGATACTACTCCCTTAGGCTAGTTTCACACTTGCGGAGAGGGTTTATTCAGTCTAAAACTCCTGAATAGATTATATAGATCAGGTATATTAATTCTGAAAAGTGTTCATTATTTGTCATCAAAAATATGTCCGCTGATATCATCTTGAAATTACTATGGTTGAGGGTGCATAGTCCTGTATTTAATTGGAGTCCTGGAGAATTAGTAAAATAGGAG
Organism: Bufo bufo; assembly: GCF_905171765.1. Classification (NCBI taxonomy): domain Eukaryota; kingdom Metazoa; phylum Chordata; class Amphibia; order Anura; family Bufonidae; genus Bufo; species Bufo bufo. The sequence continues at coordinate 459,392,788 of NC_053393.1, forward strand.
CCTCAGTGATCTAATCATTGTTTATCTATCCAACTCTCTGGTCTTGAACTAGAAAAAGGACAACTATATGAGTTTATTAAATACTTTCAGGATTTGTTTTCCAAAGAGGCCTCTGAAGTCTTGATCTCTCATCACGAGTATGATTGCGCCGTTAATCTTGTCTCTGGTGCTAAACTTTCCAAAGGCTGAATTTTTAATCCTTATGGGCCAGAAAGGCAGACTGTAAAAAAATATATTCAGGATAGTCTGAAAAAAAGGCATATTTGACTGTGTATATCTCCCATGGGAGCTGGATTCTTTTTTTCTGAGTGAAAAAGCCTGTGGATTTGTGCCCCTTTATTGATTATAGAGAACTTAATGAAATCATGGTCAGAAAAAATTACCTCCTTCCTCTCATTCCTGATCTGTTCAATCAAATTGTTGGGGCTCAGTGTATCACTAAAATTGACCTTAGAGGGGGATTTTGATTTAAATGCAGGATGGGGATGAATGGAAAACGGCATTCAATACCCCTGAAGGGCAGTTGGAAATATTGTGTAATGCCCTTTGGGCTGTGTTACGCCCTAGCTGTGTTTCAAAATCTCGTAAATTATATTTTCCGAGAGGTCCTGGGTCAATTTGTTGTTGTGTATCTTGACAATATTTAGTTTTTTCGCTCCTGACTGGACTTCTCATGTTATACATGTGAGAAATGTCCTCCAAAATTTGAGGGACCATTAACTGTTTGCTAAGCTAAGTAAATGTGAATTTGGAGTAAGAGAAGTTTCCTCCCTGGTTTATATCTTGTCCCCCCAAAGTTTCTGCTTGGACCCGCTAAAGTGCAAGCCGTAGTTGATTGGGCTAGGCTTACTTCTCTTAAAGCCCTTAAACGATTATTTGGCTTTGCAAACTATTATAGAAAATCCTTTACAGATTTTTCAGTTATTGCCAAGCCTTTAACTGACTCAACTAGGAAGGGGGAGGGTCTTCTCCACTGGTCCCCTGATCAGTGGTGTATCTTGGTTTTGTGCTGCCCTAGGCGAGACTAAACTCGGGCACCCCCCTAATATAAATTTGACCCACCCCTTCCTGTCACGTCCAAACCCCTTCCTCTGTAAATACCACCCCTTCCTCTTTAGGCTCCACGCTTTCCCGTTTTGCATAACAATATTAAGAAATTTATCACGATAACGATATATATCGCGATAAATACCCGTTTAAAAGAAAAAAAACACAAGGAGACGTTATACTGTATGGGGCAGCCTCAATGAGACGTTATACTGTATGGGGGCAGCCTCAAGGAGACGATATACTGTATGGGTGGCGGGGCAGCCACAAGGAGACACTAAACTGTATGGGGGCTGCCACAAGCAAATAGTGCACTCTGCACTGTGTCATAAATAAAGGTGGTATGTGTGTCAGAATGTCTATGGTGGCCCTGGCCTCTCTTTGAGGAGCCCCATACAGTCTGTAATGGGGCAGCCTCAAGGAGAGGCCAGGGCCACCATAGACAGTCTGACATACCACCTTTATTTATGACACAGTGCAGAGTGCACTATTTGCTTGTGGCAGCCCCCATACAGTTTAGTGTCTACTTGTGACTGCCCCCATAAATAAAGGTGGTATGTGTGTCAGACTGTCTATGGTGGACCTGGCCTCTCCTTGAGGCTGCCCCATACAGTTTTCATGGGGCAGCCTCAAGGAGAGGCCAGGGCCACCATAGACAGTCTGACATACCACCTTTATTTATGAGTCTCACTCTCACTCTCACAGTGCACTATTTGCTTTTTAACTCTCGTCTCACTCACTCCTGTTCCTCTGCCTGGACTGGACCTGGAAATTCCTCGCAGGGCAGGACAGGAGTCAGGTGAAGTGGCCAACTCTGTTCTGTTTCCCGTGGCTGCCGCTTGTGTTGTGAATATTCCGGCCCACTGCGCATGCGCAAAAAACACGGCTCGGCGCAGGCGCAGTAGTTGAAAATACCTGAGCTCGGGAGGAAGTCAGGAGGACTCGGGAGGAGGGTCCCTGCTTCACTATGCCGCGCCGGCGATGCCGCTCGCATAGTGAAGGATCGGATTCGGATCGGCAAGCAGCGGACAAAGGGGAAAAAAAATTTGGCACATTTTACTATCACTAGGCAGGCAAACAAGGCATTTTGCCGCCCCATTGGCAAGTGCCGCCCTAGGCAAATGCCTTGTTTGCCTCGTGATAGATACGCCTCTGCCCCTGATGCTCTGTCCACCTTTGAAACGCTGAAAGCTTCATTCACACACGCGTACTTATTTAGCCTGATGTCACAAAACCATTAATCGTTGTGGTGGATGCTTCAGAGGTAGGGGTGGGTGCAGTACTGTCTCAGGGGTCATCTTCAGCCATGTGCATTTTTCTTGAGAAAAATTTACTCTGCCAAGAGGAATCATGAAATTGGCAATCAGGAACTACTGGCTATCAAATGGGCCTTTGAATAATGGCGACATTACGGATCACAAGAATCTCATATATCTGGACCCTGCTAAGTGCTTGAATCCTAGACAAACATGTTGGGCCTTGTTCTTCACCCGGCTTAATTTTATTGTTAATTATCATCCTGGGTTGGGTAATGTGAAAGTGGATGCTTTATCACGTCGTTTTGGTACTTGTGATTTTATCAGTACTGAACCTGGTCTTTCTCCAGGTGTTGTCATTGCTGCCATTAATCCTGATCTTGCCTCTGAAATATGATGTTGTCAGGATTTTGTTCCCAGTAATTTTTTTTCTGGAAAATGGTTTGTTCTTCCAAAGCTTCACCTTAAAGTTTTGGAGGAATCTCATTACTCTGTACTTGCAAGTGTTGTAGAAATTTGCTTGCATCAGACGCACATATCGAAGCTGCGCTAAAAGTGCGCCGAAGTACACCAATTTCTACATCAAATGGCGAGCTAGGTACACCAAGGAACCAACAGATTTTTTTCCTCTGCACAGCAGGTAGAAGGGGAGAGAAAGTAAACTGCCTGCTGCGTCAGAGGAAATTTCTGCTTGGTAAAAGAACGTTTTCGCTCTCTTTGTGTAAGGATGAGGTAAGTGCTTTTCCGTTGTGTAGTTTTTGGTTGATCTGAGTTGATTCTACAGAGATTGTATGGTGAGATTGTGATGTGTGTGCTGACCAGTACAGGGTTTCGTGTTTTTTTTTTCTCTGTTTTTGTATAACTTTTATGTTACTGTGATTTTGTAAGAGGTGATTTTGGTTTGTAGAGGCAGCATTTTGTTTTTAGTGTTTGTACAGGGGAGACAGCATTTAGAGAGGATTTTTATACTGTTAGGCTGTAAATCACCCCCAGAGTGGAGGTTTGCTCTGGTTTCGGCGGTGTGGCACAGGGAATAGAGAAACTGTTTTGTTATATTGCTGGATTTTGTAGACACCATCTTGTCTTCCTTTGTGTGTCAAGCCATGTGGTTTTGTCGGCCATCTTTGATTTCCTTTGTGTGACGACAATGTGGTTTTGGCAGACATCTTGGTTAGTTTGGTGCTGCAGGTTTTAACAAGGAATTCATTTTAGTTTGAGCTAGTTAACTTTTAGCTTTTAGTATTGGTGTCTATGGAAAGCGATTTGTTTGTTTTTGCCTCAGTTTTGTCCAGAATAGTTATTTTGTCTTTCTGTAACCTTTCCATGTACAGTTTGATTTTGTTTTGGTAAGTTTTATGCTGGATATCAGTTGAGTGTTTGGTTATGGTATAGCTCAGTGACCAGTCTGATGGGGGAATTATTGTGTGAACATTAGTGGCAGTTTAGCGGTGAAATTGTCCTATAGTGGATGATTCTGCTTAATGTTTGTATATCTGTGGCTGTTACACTGAATTGTAGAATTGTTTGGCATAGTTAATACGGGTACTACAGTGTAGAAAGGTGGTGGTTTAAGTTATGTGCCAAAAGTATTGGGACAACTCCTAGAAATCGGTACTAGTGTTTTGCTTTTTTTGTAGCAACCATTGTGGTGTTTGTATTCCTATACAATGGAAAGCATTTTTAAAGAAGTTGCAAAGTTGAAGGACACGGCGGCCATTCTTCAAGCTATGCAGGGATCTAGTGATCCATGGCTGCAGGCTCAGAATTATGTAGCAAGCCTGATCAGTACCAGAAAATAGCTCAAACAGAAAGGCAAGTATGCTCTGATTTTTGCTGCTGGGTGGATAGCGGATAAATATCAGGAGTCTTGTAGGCTGAAGCTGAGTTTGGAAGGAGAAGTGGAAGATTTAAAAGTGGAAATTGATAAATTGAGAACTCTTGTCCAGCAGGCAGCTATAACTAGCACTAATTATGAATGTACTGTTAGGTGTAATACTGAGCTGCGCAAGGAGAATGAATGGTTGTCTGAAAGTGTGACGCACGCAGAGGGTTCTGTAAAGAAATTGTCTGCTCTCTGCAGGAGGAGTGCTCAACAGAAACCCATGATGAAACAGTGTTACCTTTCCTTACACGAAAGAGCTTGATATATGTGCTTTTAAGCACGAGGGAAATTCTTTGTGGTTGGGGTACTTTGGCGCACTTTTAGCACAGCTTGGATATGTGCGTCTGATGCAAGCAAATTTCTACAACACAAGTCATCCGGGAATTGCTGGGATTAAACATCTGGTCTCCAGAGCCAATATATCTCTGCATCTGATGTTTTGATCAAGGGCCTAGGTACCAAGGAGACATCCTGCAGGTCTACTTTGCCCCTTTCCCTTTCCACAGAGACCTTGGTCCCACATTTCATTACTGACCTTCTGCCCTTCCGGGGGAAGGTGGTCGTCTGGATGTGTCACCTAATTCCATTAAAGAAACATCCTGATGCTAAAACATTAGCTACCTTGTTAGTCGAATATATTCTCAAATTACAAGTGATACCCGAGTCAATTGTCTTAGATAGAGGAGTCCAGTTCATCTCGAGATTCTGGAGAGAATTTAGTAAGAGACTGGAGATCAAACTGTCCTTCTCATCTACATCCCGCTCTGAGACAAATGGACAAACTGAAAGGGTCAACCAGGTACTGGAGCAGTTTTTTAGATGCTTTGTAACGGTATCTTGTCTGGATATAGATGGAGTAGACAAAGCTTTGGTTGTTAGTCCCATAATGTTATTAATATGTTGTAAGGTGGATTTCCAATAAGGAATAATAGGAGGGCATGTCCAGCAGAGATGATAATATGTACCAAGAGAGAGGAACCACATCTCCAGCAATTTGGATCATAATTGGAATTGTACTTATGGAGTATTACAGCAGTGAGGTGTCATCTGGTAAAGTTTTATATCCACTCTATTGTATTCTTACACATTTTAAAGCCTGTTTAGGGGTGATAAAGAGTTTCTGCTGTTCTCCAGGAGTAAATTTCCTACCAAGGTCATTTTCCCATGCACGCAGAAAGGGAAAGATATTAACATTTTAAGGATATCACTTTCCTGGGTGTATTTTTTTGCGAAAGAAAGATTTCAAACCAAGTTAAGGTTCTAGTGAGATCTGAAGCATTCCTAATCTGTTTGAGGGGGGAAAGAAATTTATTATATTGAAAATGGTAGATGAATGGACATTGTAAATACTCCTGATGGTCTGTTAATGAAGGAGTAATGTCCTGGCTTAAAAGAGTGTCAATGGAGGAGGAGTTTTTCCGGATGATGATTTTGCTCCCCTTTTTTCTAAAATTCACATCTTCCTATCCCTTTGTTGAACTTGATAGATTATGTCTTTTTTCAACTGTATTAACTATATAACTATGTAAGAGAGAAAACAGGAAGAGGGAAACACAAAACCTTGAGAAATCCAGTCAAAAAGTGGAAGTGGAGAGGAAGAAAAGGCAGCTAAGGTGACAATAAAAGAGCAATCTTAAAGATAGGAGACAAACAAGGATTAGGCCAAAAGGAGGATGAGGTTTAGTACAATATTATGCTTTCTTGGGAAAATGTTAGTAGCAAATGTATAATATTTGATCTTACCTCTTTTATTTTTTTTCAAAAGCATATTAAGAACAAAATAGCAATAGTTTAATATATGCAGAGCTTCTTCATGTAGTCTGGGAAAATGCAGTTATGACTCCGAGGTATTACTCAGGAACAAATACAAAATAGAAATTTAAATCCTGCGCAAACAAAGTGTTTAAACTGTTCTAAAAGTTACAAACATTACATTTTCAGCAGAAGCACAGAGAGGGATTGAAGGTTTCATTGGAATTACAATCTACATTTTTTGCATCTTTTTGTTTGGAGAGGAGGAAAAATTACACTTGGAATGAAACGTTAACAAGGTCGGTACATTTTCTTTACACATCTATATAGTATAATAGATTCTATTGTTGAGAAGACTTCATTTCAGGTGGTCTAGGCTAGTGGCAAGGTCAAAGTCAGCATTCCTGATTGTCTAAGGGCTGTATTACATTAATAGATTTTGAAGGCGATTGTCGGGGAGTAAACTTTCCTTTCTGGCAATCATCTACTCATTAGTGGAAGAGAGCACTGCTATTGCCTGCAGTGATCTCCTCCACAGTAGGGGGAGAAGAAATCATTAATGCCATCGCTCGTCCCTATACTGAATCATTGTTTGCCAGCAGAAGATCGTAATTAGACAGCTCAATCTGCCGCCGCCAAACAATGATTTTTAAGCATGCTTAAAAATCTTGATTGCCAGATGCTCTTTCATCAGGTAATTGGCAGCACTTTTACAGCTGTATTACAGAGCCAGATCATCGCTAATGAGCGTTCCTATGAACTCTCGTTATCAATGATCTGGCCAACCATCGGCCAGTGTAATATAGCCTTAGGGTGCTGGAACACAGGGCAGTTCTGACATGCAGTTGGGATGCAGTTTTCTATTGTAGCTAGCTGAAATTAATTAAATCATTCCCACTATGCAGAATACCAGGGTTCAATGAGGCTGATAAACTGACTAAATTAAAAACTGCATCCTGAATGCATGTCAGAACTGCACTGTGTACCAGCACCCTCAAGATATTGGAGGGCGTCAACTTGAACTTCTCTAGTGGTCTAATGTAGTGGAGGGGTTAATGCCTTCCACGGTGGCCTAGAATACTGTAGGCATTAATATCTTCTCCCCTGGTGGTCTAGATTAGTGGAGCAGTAAATACCTTACAATGAGTGATTTAATCACCTCCTCAAGCTCCAGCAATGTTTCCTGTGTCTTTTCATTGACTGTAAACTAAATTTATCCTCAGATTTATCATGCCTTGGAGTCTTCTCAACATATATATTTAAAAAAAAAATTAAAGGGGTTTTACCATCACATACAATGGGGGCATACAATGAGAACAGAGTTGAGAAATGAGTGGAGGGCGCACTGCGAATGCGTAGCCACCCTCCATTCATTTCAATGGGGCCGCCGAAAATAGTCAAGCGCTGGCTCGGCTATTTCCGTCTGCCCCATAGAAATAAATGGGAGCAGGGGCAGTGTGTGCGCGGTGCGCTCCCATTCACTTGCATGGGAGCAGCGCTTGGTGGTGGACATACCCCGGGAAACCTGGGGTCCTACTGCAACAGTTCTCCCTGCTCCGTTCTCGTTGTATCCTAGCGATATGCCCCCATTGTATGTGATGGGAATACCCCTTTAAACATAATACAACAGTTATCCAGACTAGATATCTGTATAAATAATCTAGTAAATTTAACTGTGCCCACCCCAATAGCTTTCAAGTATGACTGATATATTGTAAAGAAAATTCAATTACAAGATATAGAGAATTTATCAAGCATCAAACTCCAAATTCTGGCTTCAAAAAGTTGCACAATAGGGTTTTAAAACTTTTTTAGGTTTAGCGCAAAATGTGTATTTCTTTTTGCACTTTTACACCACTCACTTGATCTTTGGTGGTAGAGCAGGAAGTGTGTCTTGCTAGGTAAATTAGTTTCGCTCCAGATTTACCAATGCAATTTTTTTTAAAGTTGCAAAAAAAAAAAATATAAACTCACTCCAGTAGTTGTAACAAAACTGGGGTAGCATTTCTAGACAAAAGAGTTAGATTTAAAGATGCATCAAATTTAACAATGTGCAATGTTTGATAAATATGGCACAAAGTGACTTCACAGTCTCTTAATAGCAGATTATTAGTGGCTAGTCTTTATCTTGATTATTTGGACTTCAACTGTGCATGTAATCCATATATGAACTTTGCACAATATTCAAATTTTTCGAGTTTCACCTGTATGTTATAAATAACCAAGACTGTTCTTTAATTGGTAAAAAAAAGGTGAAACACATATAAAAAACGGCTTTTTAAAAACCTTAGAACATTTTGCTTGCCCTGCCTCGCTGCGGGTTTGCTTTAGTGTGACGGCTTCTTCATGCATTCACCCTTGCACTCAGTCGGTATCTCTTTCTGCGGGCAAGTTCATTCAAGACACACTGAAATGAACCCAGCAGTGCAAACAAAATAGACTAGGGGGATCTGTGGAATAGTAAACAGGATAGGCTGCTTTAAAGTTACTCAAGGTTAAGGATTACTGTTTAAATATGTATACTGCTGTAAGCGGCAGGGCCCGATGTAAGAATACAGTGAATGCACCGACCCTGCCGCTAGTTGCCGGCCTCCAGACCCTCCTTCTTCCCCGCTGTACAGCATCGCAGCCGGCGATGTATCAGCGTTAGCGATGTAAAAATGGCAGCCTTTACCCCATAAGACGCACTGCCATTTACCCCCCTACTTTGGGGGGGGGGGTGTGTCTTATGGGGTGAAAAATACGGTAAGTGTTTTACCTTTTTTCATCAATTAAAGGACACTAATTTACTATATTCCTGGTTATCTATAACATATACTTAACTTCATAACTTCACCCCATAGTTTTGATATTAAACATTTGTATATACTGTGGGGATGGTATTTTACATACTGGACCCAAATTTTGGTTTTCTGCTTTCTAATAGACCAAGTATGCATATATGAGTATATATGAGTAGTCTAGAATGTGAACATGCAAATTAGGGAACATCAGTCCAGTACTCTAGGTTGCTTTTCATAATTGCTCAGAAATCTTGAATATTGCATCAGACAGTTTTTATGCAGATGTAGCTGAGCTAAAATTGACTCTGAAAATACATGTCACAAACACGTCACCATGTTATCTCAGTTATCCTGTGACAAAAGCCATTGAAATCCATTGAAAAGCCAGTTAACATTTTCTTGCCATTCTTTGCTTAACGCGTTAGCCATCAGGTTTAGCTCAGCTGCATCTGTACTATTTTTCTTACAGTTACTGCTTTCCAAGGTAGTTTTCAATGTTAGTTTATTTAAAGCTACAGATAAACCTCTAATTATGATACTGTTTATTTGTATGCTAAATCACACAGACAAAGAAAGTCCATAGTTGAATATAGCTGAGCCTATGGCTCTATGATATGTGCAATTGTAATAATAGGCAATTTACTTCTCTGAAATGATGATGAAAACATGGTCATTTTATTTATTTGCCAGACCCAATAAAAATCTTAATAACAAAAATGTGTTTTTAAAGCTAGGATACAAATTGAATGATGTTTGACTTTGATGTCTGACTCACTGGTCAGCATCAGAGTAAAAAATGATTTTTAGAAATACTGTGTATTTCTCTGCCGTATCACATAGTGAAAGAAAATCCTGCTTAGAGCTGAGCCTATCGCTTAAAGGGGTTCTCCAGGCTCTCCTGTATTGATGACCTATCCTCAGGATAGGTCATCAATATCAGATCGGTGGGAGTACGACACCTGGCACCCCTGCCTTCCAGCTGTATGAGGAGACGGCGCACGCAGTGTGCACATGCCATCTGCCGTCTCTCTTCCTGTGATTTAGCATGCATATACACAGTAACTCTAAATTTCATTTTGACTCTGATGCTGAGCAGTGAGGAAAGTCAGACATCAAGGTCTTGAACCTAAAAGCTACTGGTTTGGACACTAAATACCATCAAGCTATAGGCTCAGCTCTAAGAAGTTTGGGATTTTCTTTGGCTATGTGATTTAGCAGACAAATACACAGTAACTCTACAGCTCATTTTGACGATTACCAGTGAGGAAAGTCAGACATCAAAGTCAAACATCATTTCAATTTGTCTCCTAGCTAGGGTTAATACATTTTTATTATTAAGGTTTCTGTTAAGTTTTGAACCCAAAAACCTTCGGTTTGCATGGCAGCAATCTTACCATTGAGCTATAGACTCTTTTACAGCTTTATTAGTTCTGGCAAATAAGTAAAATGACCATGTTTTCATCAGCATTTCGGAGAAGTAAAATGCCTATTTTTACAACTGCACATGTCATACAGCTATAGGCTCAGCTATAGTCGGCTATGGACTTTCTTTGGCTGTGTGATTTAGCATACAACTAAACAGTAAATCTATAACTCATTCTCACTTTGACCCTGACCTGTGAAGAAAGTCAGACATCAAAGTCAAACTCAGATGTCAGAGTGAGATATCAAAGTCAGGTGTCAGAGATAGTACTTTTTCTCACACTGACATTATTCTGATACTTGACTATCTGCTGGCGCCATATTCTTTTGCATTGTGCAGAACTTTGACCCATAACACATCCATCAGGTGGGACAGGACAGCCAATTGAGACGTTTCAGCACATGGACACAGCCCCTACTCTATAAATAAACCCGATCTGGCAGCCATTTTACATTCTGTTTTTTGCCAGTGTAGGGAGAGGTTGCTGTGTGGAGCAGGGACAGACTGTTAGGGACACCAAACACTAGCTAATAGGACCACAAAAGTCCTTTTAAGGACTGGTATAGGTGTGCTATCGATAAGTGTGACATACAAAGGGGTGTGATATACTTATAATATACTTTCTAACATAGAAAGTATATTATAGTGCATTTGTATTGTGCAGCAGTTGTGTGTGGTTCTGCTGCGATACTGCAGCTAGATAGAGGGACAAACACTATTAAAATAACTAATTACAACTGGTGTGATATACCTGTTGCCCCCCCAAAAAACTGATTGAGGGGTGTGATATACCTATAATATACCTTCTAACATAGAAAGTATATTATAGTGCATTTGTATTGTGCAGCAATTGTGTGCGTTTCTGCTGTGATACTACAGCTAGATAGAGGGACAAACGCTATTGGAATTACTAATTGCAACTGGTGTGATATACCTGTTGCCCCAAAAAAAACTGATTAAGGGGTGCGATATACATCCACAAAATACTGATTAAAGGGTTTGATATACCTGCTTCCACAAAATACTGATTGAGGGTTGTTATACACCGACTTCCACAAAATATTGATTGAGGGGTGTGATACACCAGCTTCCACCAAATATAGGTTGAGGCCTGCGATACACCAGCTTCCACCAAATATTGATTAAGGGGTTTGATATACCTGCTTCCAGCAAATACTTATTAAGGGGTTCTATATACCTGTTTCCACAAAATACTGATAAAGGGGATTGATATACCGGCTTCCACCAAATATTCATTGAGGCCTGTGATGTACCTGCTTCCACAAATACAGCTCTTCTATAGGGACTTTGTCACAGGGTCATTTTGAAAATGACAGGCAGAGGAAGAGGCAGGCCATTCCGCAGGGGTGGTAGGGGTCGGGCAGGTGCACCAGGCCGGAGCCTAAGTGGGAAGTTGGAGAAGGTGCGTGCGATTACGTCAAAGTACGCACCAGAGTTGGTTGAGTGGCTCACTCGGGCCTTCCGCTTCTGCACCCTCCTCATCCTCTGTATTAGAACCCTCCACACTCTCTGCTGTGTGCACCCCCAAAGACACCACCACCACCATAGCCCCTCCACTTGAGCCAGAGGAATTATTTTTCTATCCATTCCCAGATCTTACCGATGTGCAGCCATTCTTGGCATCGGATCAGGAAGAGGAGGTAGCAATGGCCGCTACCCAGAGGTCTGACGACAGTACCCAGATCAGCCCAAGGACGGAGGTCTCAAGCTGTTGCTGCCTACTCCAAGATCTCTAATGTCAGTGTTGGTGAAGGTGACGATGATGATGTGACGATTGATGTCACATGGGTGCCCACAAGAGAGGAGGAGGAGGGGAGTTCAGAGGGAGAGACAGAACAGCAGATAGGGGGTAGAAGGAGGAAAAGCAGGCAGAACTCGCAGCTACGCGGTCACAGGCTGATCAGTGGCTAACCCCGCTCAATTTGACAGTTGGTAAAGTGGTGTGCGACAACAGTGCCAATTTGCACAGGTAAAAATGACACACCTGCCATGCATGGCACACGTCCTGAACTTAGTCGTGCAACGATTCGTTGCCACATACCCTGGCCTCCTCTGCGGCAGGCCAGAAAAATCTCTGGCCATTTTAGAAGATCTTACACGGCCATGGCTCGCCTTGCTGACGTTCAGCGGCAACACTACTTGCCCATCAAACGTCTGATTTGTGACTGCCCGACGCACTGGTACTCCACCTTGTATATGCTTAATAGGCTGCTCCACAGAAACGTGCCATTAACGACTACCTTTACGAACTCTGCGGCAGGACAGGTTCTGGGGAGCTTGGTTTCTTTTCACCGCGCCAGTGGCTGCTCATGCCCGACACATACAGACTTCTGTGGCCATTTGATGAGATCACCAAACTGGTCAGTCGCTGCCAGGGCGCCATCAGTGACATCGTACCTTATGCCTTCTTTCTGGGTCGTGCATTGCATTGTGTCATTGATCAAGCCGTCGAGGAGCAGAAGCTGGAAGATGAGGAAGTCGCAATGCTAAATGAATTCTCAGGGGGGGCTACTCCATCTGAGACAAGTCAGCAGGAGACTGAAGAGAAATTAGAGGAGGATGGTGCCTGGGGAGAGGAGGAGAGGGAGGAGCAAGAAGAGCAGGCTTTAAAATTTTCCGGGATCCCTGGTGTTGTCCGTGGATGGGGGGAGGAGACTGATGACATTCTCCTGGGCGATGAGCAGGTGCCAGGGCGCTCCATGTCTTCCAATTTAGTGCAAATGGGGGCCTTCATGCTCCAGTGTTTGAAGAGGGACCCCCTTATAAAAAGCATAAAGGGCAAGGACCAGTACTGGGTGGCAACGTACTTTGACCCCCGGTACAAATACAAAATAGCAGACATGTTACCAGCATCAAAGAGGGCTGTCAGAATGCTGAATTTCTAGGCCTTTCTTCGAGAGATGCTGCATTCTGCTGTTGCGGGCGCTGGCAGAGGAATTTCCACCCACAGCGAAACAGTGCGGGTACCAATCCTACAGCGCATGCAAGAAGAAGGCGGTTTGAAGATGTGTTGGTCACTTCGGATATGAGATCATTCTTGCAACTAACCCATCGACAGCCGCCCTCTGGATCCAGCCTCAGGGAACCCCTAGACAGACAGGTGTCCGACTACATAGGGTTAACAGCTGATGTGGAAGCTCTGAGAAGCAAGGAAGCCCTGGACTACTGGTTGTGCAGGATTGACCTGTGGCCAGAGCTGGCACAATTTGCCATGGATTCAAAATGGCCGACTTCAAAATGGCTGCCATGGTCACCACCCATCTTGAAAAGTTTCCCTCCTCACATATACTAATGTGACACAAACAGGAAGTTAATATCACCAACCATTCCCATTTTATTAAGGTGTATCCATATAAATGGCCCACCCTGTACTTCATGACACTGCTAAAATTGGATCAAAAAAGTTAATTTTTTTACATAAAAAAAATACCATATTTACCAAAAATTTTGAAAAATTTGCAAATGTCAAAGTTTCAGTTTCTCTACTTCTGTAATACATAGTAATACCCCCAAAAATTGTGATGAATTTACATTCCCCATATGTCTACTTCATGTTTGTAGCATTTTGGGAATGATATTTTATTTTTTGGGGATGTTACAAGGCTTAGAAGTTTAGAACCCAATTTTTAGGGACCACTACAGGTCTGAAGTCACTTTGCGAGGCTTACATAATAGAAACCGCCAAAAAATTACCCCATTCTATAAACTACACCCCTCAAGGTATTCAAAACTGATTTTACAAACTTCGTTAACCCTTTAGGTGTTGCACAATAGTTATTGGCAAATGGGGATGAAATTTGAGAATTTCATTTTTTTGCCTAATTTTCCATTTTAACCCATTTTTTCCACCAACAAAGCAAGGGTTAACAGCCAAACAAGACTGTATCTTTATTGCCCTGAGTCTTCCGTTTACAGAAACACCCCATATGTGGCCGTATACTACTGTACGGGCACACAGTAGGGCGTAGAGGTAAAGGTGCGCCGTATGGTTTTGGAAGCCAGATTTTGCTGGACTGGTTTTTTGACACCATGTCCCATTTGAAGCCCCCCTGATGCACCCCTAGAGTAGAAACTCCATAAAAGTGACCCCATATAAGAAACTACACCCCTCAAGGTATTCAAAACTGATTTTACAAACTTTGTTAACCCTTTAGGTGTTGCACAAGATTTAATGGAAAATAGAGATACAATTTCAAAATTCCACTTTTTTGGCAGATTTTCCATTTTAATATTTTTTTTTCCAATTACAAAGCAAGGGTTAACAGCCAAACAAAACTCATTATTTATGGCCCTGATTCTGTAGTTTACAGAAACACCCCATATGTGGTCGTAAACCGCTGTACGGGCACACGGCAGGGCGCTGAAGGAAAGGAATGCCATACGGTTTTTGGAAGGCAGATTTTGCTGGACTGGTTTTTTTGACACCATGTCCCATTTGAAGCCCCCCTGATGCACCCCCAGAGTAGAAACTCCAAAAAAGTGACTCCATTTTAGAAACTACGGGATAGGGTGGCAGTTTTGTTGGTACTAGTTTAGGGTACATATGATTTTTGGTTGCTCTATATTACACTTTTTTGTGCAGCAAGGTAACAAGAAATAGATTTTTTGGCATGTTTTTTTTTTTTTTGTTATTTACAACATTCATCTGACAGGTTATATCATGTGGTAATTTTATAGAGCAGGTTGTCACGGACGTGGCAATACCTAATATGTATACAATTTTCTTTATTTATGTAAGTTTTACACAAGGATTTCATTTTTAAAACAAAAAAAATGTTTTAGTGTCTCCATAGTCTAAGAGCCATAGTTTTTTCAGTTTTTGGGCGATTATCTTAAATAGGGTCTCATTTTTTGCGGGATGAGATGACGGTTTGATTGGCACTATTTTGGGGTGCATATGACTTTCTGATCGCTTGCCATTACACTTTTTGTGACGTAAGATGACAAAAAATGGCTTTTTTTACACCGTTTTTATTTTTATTTTTTTACGGTGGTCACCTGAGGGGTTAGGTCTTGTGATATTTTTATAGAGCCGGTCGATACGGACGCGGCGATACCTAATATGTATACTTTTTTTATTTATTTAAGTTTTACACAATGATTTCATTTTTGAAACAAAAAAAAAACCTGTTTTAGTGTTTCCATAGTCTGAGAGCCATAGTTTTTTCAGTTTTTGGGAGATTATCTTGGGTAGGGTATGATTTTTGCGGGATGAGATGACGGTTTGATTGGTAATATTTTGGCGTACATGCAACTTTTTTGATCACTTTTATTACCTTTTTTGTGAAGTAAGGTGGGCAAAATTTCAATTTCCTAATTGTTTTTATTTTTTTATTTTTATGGCGTTCACCGTGCAGGGAAAGTAACATGACCGTTTTATAGATCAGGTCGTTACGGACGCGGCGATACCAAACATGTGTATTTTTAATCAGTGATAAATGTGTTTTTTGATTTTTCCTTTTTTTTCACTTTTTTTCACTTTTTTTTGACCCAGACCCACTTGGTTCTTTAAGATCCAGTGGGTCTGATGTCTGTATAATACAGTACAATGCAATATATATTGTACTGTATTTTACACTTTGTCTGAACAGATCTATGCCTTTTAGCACAGATCTGTTCAGCACCATGGACAGCAGGATGCCTGAGACAGCGTCCTGTTGCCATGGGAACCTTCCCCGTCTGCTCAGTACTGGTCAGAACTGCGCAGACGGGGAAGGGTAAGGAGGGGATCTGTCGGGGGGCTGTCTGGGGGCTCTCTCCCTCCCCATCGGGGGGCTGCAAAGGCACTGCTGCCCCCCGATGGGAGAGGGAGGGAGCTCCCTCTTACTGTTAACTTTTTCCATACAGCGGTCCGTACGGACCGCTGTATGGAAAGGGTTAAACGGCTGACATCGCATCACCGATGTCAGCTGTTTATACCAGGGTGCCAGCAATGTGCTGGCACCCTGGTATACCCACTGAACACCAACAAATTTTCAAGGGGAGGCGGGCGGGGGATCGCGATCCCGCCTGCCGCACCGCCCGCCCGCCTCCCGCACCGCCCACAACTCCCCCCCCTGCACCACCCGCCGGCAAAAAATCATGCAGGGGTGCAGGTGTAAAATCTGTTTGAGGGACACAAAGGTTTCTGATCCGATCAGAAACTGCAAAAAAGCGCAGCAAGCCGCAGGTCTGAATTGACCTGCGGTTTGCGGCGATCGCCGATAGGGGGGGTCACATGACCCCCCCTGGCGTTGTCACAGGATGCCGGCTGAATAATTTCAGCCGAAATCCCGTTCTGATTAACCCCTGGGGCGCCGGAATACCGATTTCAAGTTAGGACGTACCGGTACGCCCTGCATCCTTAAGGGGTTAAAACAGATAGTAATACCTCCTAAAATAGTTTATTTTACATTCCCCATATGTCTACTTCATTTTTGGATCATTTTGTAAATGACATTCACTGGTCACACAGCTCCCCAAACATAGCACTAAGGAAGGGTTATGGATGTGGGAGGAGTACTGAAGGGGTTAACTCTGCAGCTGAGGAGGAAGGGCAGGCTAATCCACAGCTTTGATCTCCTCAGAACTAGATCAGGAGAATAACAAGTAGCTCAGTTCTTATCAACTGTGTGTTTACTTACAGTGACAGTTTTACAGCAGGACCAAATTGTTCCTCCTAGTGTGTTAAGTACCTGCAAGTTAGGACGAGCATTCTCGTCCAAGGTCCTGAACCTCTTAATATGCATAAAAATTGCCCCTGATCAAAATAAATATTTTTTAAGGGAATTTTTGCCATTGACCCCCCTCTGGTATGTCACTGTCCATGTTGTGGGACGATTTGTGCACTCCTAGTAAGTTTTTGGTGGCTAAAAATATGACCTGAAGGTTTTTCAGGTTAGCCTGCCATTAAAGTGAATGGGGCGCGCCGCTAACTTGCAGTTCACGAACATTTGATCGCTTTCGCGAATCGTCCTGGCCGATATTCGTCCATCACTACTTATCAGTATTACATTGAAAGCTAGTCTATTAGACTCTGCCTCTGGGTTGGCTTCTGCAGATGACAGATCTTGAATTAGGCTTCTGGCTGTCATGACCTAATTATGAGTTGCTGGATGTTGTGGTTGCTATTGATCGTGGCATCTAAGCAGTTAAAATGCTCAGCAGTTAAAATCTCAGCTAAATATCGCAGCGCAGAACCCATATAAATATTGCAATAGCTCCAATTCAAATCTCATTCAAAACCAATGCCTTAGGGTACTTGCACACTAGCGTTAAAGTTTTCCGGTATTAAGTTCCGCCCTAGGGGCTCAATACCGGAAAAAAACACTTCAGTTTTATCCTAATGCATTCTGAATGGAAAGCATTCCATTCAGTATGCATTAGGAGGTCTTCAGTTCCATCACTTTTACAGTATTTGGCCAGAGAACATACCGCAGCATGCTGCGGTATTTTCTCCGGCCAAAATTCCGAAACACTTGCCGGAATGCCGGCATTAATTCCCATTGAAATGTATTAGTGTATTAAAATTGCCGCATTGACGGATCCGGTTGTCACGACCGCTATCCCAGCAGCAGTCGTGTCGCACCAGAGGGAGGGGAAGGGGGACCCTTATCTACGGATGGGAAATAGAATGGCCACCCCTGAGTAACCCTAAGCTGGCACCTGTCTGCCCTGATACCCTAGACGGTGTGTGAACCCGTGCGGCGAGCAGGATGCCTAAACCCTCAGTCGCCCTAACACTGGACTGGGGAAAGGCCGATGGGAGCGCTAGTCACCATCACTCACGTCTAGGAAAACAACAGGGGAAGACAACAACAAACAAACAACAGCAGAGATAGACTTATCCAGTCACGAGCAGAGAAGGCGATCCCAAACACGACAGTCCACGCCGGACAAGAGCTCCACAGCAACACCATCAAACGATCTCCTTCCAAGGTCAGAGTAGCACTGGAAGTAAGGACTATATCTGGCAATGACTGCAAGTGAAACTGAAACTAATATAGTAGCTGGGAGTGGCAGACAGGACTCACCTGAGAAGGATGCCTACAAACTCCCAGTCAGGACAAAAAGGTTCACAAGGCAAAACCCAGATGACATACCCTGAACCACGGAGCAAACTCACAAGCTATCGCGAGAAGCAAGTCGCTGCAACCTTCTCCTCCCAGACCTGTCTGGATCAGTCACAGTCGTGACAGTACCCCTCTTTCTACGAGGGGCCCCTGGACCCTCAAGACCAGGCCTCTCCGGATGGGAGCTATGAAAAGCCCGAATGAGTCTGTCCGCTTTTATCTCTGATGCTGGAACCCACATTCTCTCTTCGGAACCATAACCTTTCCAGTGCACCAGGTACTGAAGAGAGCGGCGAACATATCGTGAATCAACAATCTTTTCTACCTGAAACTCAAGACTGCCATCAACAACCACCGGTGGAGGCGGTAGTGGCAATGGTTCAGGAGGTTCTACATATCTCTTAAGCAGAGATCTGTGGAAGACATTATGGATCCTTAGAGTCTGAGGTAGCTCCAGACGAAAAGCCACCGGGTTAATGATCTTAATTACCCTATAAGGACCAATAAATCTCGGACCTAATTTCCACGAGGGAACCTTCAACTTGATATTTCTGGTAGACAACCACACCAAGTCATTCACCCCAAGGTCCGGACCTTCCGAGCGCTTCCTACCACCAATTCTCTTCAAACTTTCTTGCACACTCTGCTACACTGAAGAAAGTGAAGACGCAAATCGTTCCTCCTCGGGAATCCCAGACGGCCCCCCCTCACTAAATGTACAAAACTGAGGATGGAAACCATACGCACCAAAAAATGGTGACTTATCGGTGGATTCTTGACGACGATTATTAATGGCAAACTCAGCTAACTGTAAATAAGATGACCATTCCTCCTGATTTTCGGAAACAAAGCATCTCAAATATGTCTCTAGGTTTTGATTGGTACGTTCAGTCTGACCGTTGTACTGTGGATGGAAAGATGAAGAAAACGACAGATGAACCCCTAAACGAGAACAAAAAGCTTTCCAAAATTTAGAAACGAATTGGGTACCACGATCCGAAACAATATCGGAAGGGACCCCGTGAAGCTTCACGATGTGGTCAATAAAAACCTGAGCCAGTGTGTTAGCATTAGGATATGCGGCAAGAGCAATAAAGTGCACCATTTTACTGAATCTGTCAACAACTACCAGAATAACAGTCTTCCCCGCTGATACTGGTAGATCCGTAATGAAATCCATTGACAGGTGCGTCCAAGGCCTGTTGGGGATGGCCAGAGGTAAAAGACGCCCTGCCGGACGAGTATGATCTACCTTAGAACGAGCACAGGTAGCACTTGCAGACACAAAATTCAGCACCTCCTGGCGCCATTTAGGCCACCAGAACCGACGAGACACTAACTCAGAGGTTGCCCTACTACCTGGGTGTCCTGCCAGTGTGGAGTTATGGTGTTCTTTTAGTATCTCCAGTCGTAAATTTTCTGCCACAAACAGTTTACCCGAGGGGCAGGAGGCCGGGGCATCCCCCTGAGCTTCCAACACCCTCCCCTCCAAACCTGAGTGTAATGCAGAGACCACCACCCCCTTTTGCAAAATGGGCTCTGGTACCTCAACATCACCCCCTCCAGGAAAACTTCGAGACAATGCATCCGCCTTAGTATTTTTTGCCCCCGGGCGATAGGTCATTACAAAATTAAACCTAGTAAAAAATAACGACCACCGAGCCTGTCTAGGGGTGAGACGTTTAGCAGACTCCAGATATAATACGTTTTTGTGATCAGTAATCACCGTGACTGGATGAACCGCCCCCTCCAAAAAATGACGCCACTCCTCAAAGGCCAACTTAATAGCCAAAAGTTCCCTGTTGCCAATATCATAGTTCCTTTCTGCAGTAGACAATTTCTTCGAAAAGAAAGCACACGGACGCCATTCACCAGGGGACGGGCCCTGAGATAGTACCGCTCCCACCCCCACCTCTGATGCGTCAACCTCTACAATAAAAGGAAGCGAGACATCCGGCTGTACGAGAATAGGGGCCGAGGTGAACCTCTCCTTCAGAGACGCAAAGGCAGTTTTGGCTGCATGTGACCATTTGGAAAAATCGGATCCCTTTCGGGTCATGTCCGTCAGTGGTTTTACCACCAAGGAATAGTTCTTTATAAACTTTCTATAAAAATTGGCAAACCCCAGGAAGCGTTGCAATGCCTTCAGGTTCTCAGGCAGATCCCAGTCTATAATCGCCCGGACTTTCTCTGGATCCATGCGGAAACCTGAATCTGACAACACATACCCCAGAAATGGCTGTTCTTTTACGGCGAACACACATTTTTCTAACTTAGCAAACAATTTGTTGGCCCTTAATATCTGCAGCACTTGTCTCACATGGATTTTATGTGTATCCAGATCCGGGGAATAGACCAGGATGTCATCAAGATCTATCACAACAAATCTCCCGATAAGGTGACTAAAAATATTGTTGACAAAATGTTGGAATACCGCAGGCGCATTAGTAAGACCAAATGGCATGACCAGATTTTCATAATGCCCTTCCGGAGTATTAAAAGCCGTCTTCCACTCATCCCCCTCTTTGATGCGAACCAGGTTATAGGCCCCTCTGAGATCCATTTTGGAGAACCATTTAGCACCAGCAACCTGATTAAAGAGGTCGGGAATGAGAGGAAGAGGATAGGGATCTCGGATAGTTATCCGGTTTAATTCCCGGAAATCCAGGCAAGGACGTAGGCCCCCCATCTTTCTTTTTAACGAAAAAGAACCCTGCAGCCACAGGTGAAGAAGAGGGTCTGATGTGTCCCTTAGCCAAACTCTCCGAAATATAATCTTTCATAGCCTTCCTCTCCGGGCCGGAAAGATTGTATAACCGGGTTTTAGGTAGTTTTGCCCCAGGTAATAGATTAATCGGGCAATCATATGGACGATGAGGTGGTAACCCCTGACAACCCTTCTCAGAGAACACATCCATAAAATCTGACAGAAAGGCAGGTAAAGATGTTACAGAGAGTGTAGAGCACCTACTACTCAAGCAGTTGTCCTTACAATGTTCACTCCACTCCACAATCTCCCCGGCCTGCCAATCCACCACTGGATTGTGAGTCACCAGCCAGGGAAGCCCCAATACTATAGGAGCCGGAAGACCGTCCAGGACATAACAAGAGATATGCTCTTTATGGAGGTCCCCTACCTGCAGATGGATATTATGGATGATCTGAGTTAACTCTCTCTGAGTAAGAGGGGAGGAGTCGATGGCAAAAACAGGAATAGTTCTGCATACCGGTTCCGGAGTAAAACCCAGAGCCTGAGCAAACCGTGAATCCACCAAGTTGACCCCCGCCCCACTGTCCAAAAAGACGGAACAGATCTCAGTTTTATTGCCCGCCTCAACGGTAGCGGACAACAAAAACTGAGACATGCGTATGGAGGAAACGAATACGCCCAGACTGTTATCCTCCGCACAATCTGGGGACTCTAGTTTTCCCGGCAGCTCCTTTGTTTGTGGTCTCTTGGGTTCTGAGGGACAAACCTTTACAAAATGACCCCTCCCCCCACAACGAAAACAAACCTCTGACCTACGGTGGAATTTAGGAGGATTCACCCGTCTAGTGGCGCCCCCTATTTGCATTGGTTCGACTGGACCATAACAGACCGATCCCTGCCCTATAGAGGCCTCCGTAAAATTTAATAGTCTCTCCCTGAGTCGTCTGTCGATTCTTATGGACAGAGACATAGCAGCCTCAAGAGACCCAGGGACCTCGTATACCGCCAGCGCATCTTTTAATTTTTCAGACAACCCCTGGCAGAACTGACTCCTAAGGGCCGAGTCGTTCCATAACGTATCAGTAGCCCACCTACGAAATTCGGAACAATATAGTTCAGCAGACCGGTTCTCTTGCCGAAGTCTACGTAGCTTAGACTCAGCCAGTGAGACCCTGTCCGGGTCATCATATACGAGACCCAGGGTTTCAAAAAACTCCTCCACTGATCGTAAGGCCGGAGAGTCTGATGGTAGGGAGAAAGCCCAAGCCTGCGGATCTCCTTGCAGGAGAGAAATTACAATGCCCACCCGTTGTTCCTCACCACCGGAGGATCTAGGGCGTAACCTGAAGAACAACTTGCAAGCTTCTCTGAAGGTTACAAATTGGTCTCTCCCTCCTGAGAACCTATCAGGTAAAGCCACTTTTGGCTCAGGAGTACCTTGGTTTCCCGTAGCAACGGTGGAACCCAAGGATTGCTGCTGCAGCACTGTTGCTTTTAATCCTGCCACTTCAAGGGATAACCCCTGTAATTGTTTCGCCAAAACCGAAACCGGATCCATAGTGGAACAGACAAAATACAAAGCAAAACAGCAAGCAAAAAAGAAAAAAAAAATGAAATGTCACTTTTTTTTTTTAAAAGGCCAGATATACTGTCACGACCGCTATCCCAGCAGCAGTCGTGTCGCACCAGACGGAGGGGAAGGGGGACCCTTATCTACGGATGGGAAATAGAATGGCCACCCCTGACTAACCCTAAGCTGGCACCTGTCTGCCCTGATACCCTGGACGGTGTGTGAACCCGTGCGGCGAGCAGGATGCCTAAACCCTCAGTCGCCCTAACACTGGACTGGGGATCACTCACGTCTAGGAAAACAACAACAAACAAACAACAGCAGAGATAGACTTATCCAGTCACGAGCAGAGAAGGCGATCCCAAACACGACAGTCCACGCCGGACAAGAGCTCCACAGCAACACCATCAAACGATCTCCTTCCAAGGTCAGAGTAGCACTGGAAGTAAGGACTATATCTGGCAATGACTGCAAGTGAAACTGAAACTAATATAGTAGCTGGGAGTGGCAGACAGGACTCACCTGAGAAGGATGCCTACAAACTCCTAGTCAGGACAAAAAGGTTCACAAGGCAAAACCCAGATGACATACCCATAACCACGGAGCAAACTCACAAGCTATCGCGAGTAGCAAGTCGCTGCGACCTTCTCCTCCCAGACCTGTCTGGATCAGTCACAGTCGTGACACCGGTCTTCTTTAAAAATGTGAAAATAATAAATACCGGATCCAATATTTCAATGCATTTGTCAAACGGATCTGCATCCGGATCCGGAAACAAATGGTTTCCGTTTGCACACGTTTTTCCGGATCCGGCAGGCAGTTTCGGCAACGGAACTGCCTGCCAGATTCCTCTAATGCAAGTGCGAAAGTACCCTTAAATTTACCACACAGTGCACAAAGATGTTAAAGGGTCACTCAGGAGTGGAGCCACTCCTCAGGATGGTGATACAATAGAATACTGTGGCAGACACAGGAGCTAATGTCTCCCTGGCCTGCTGTTCACTCTTATAGGCCACTGAGGTTAAAGCCTATGAAAGAACTGCACATGCGGCATGATGACATCATCACGAATGCCTTATTTTGGGCACAGGCAGGAAAAAGGCTGGAAGAGTCCTGTGTCCTGCACCGCATCACAGACAGTGGCATAGAATGGGAGTGAAGTGAGTATTTGATTTTATTATTTTACTTTGCCACTTTGGGGGAGGGCATTATTACTACTGGGTCACTATGATGGGTGTTATAAATCATCCTATATGAGTATGTTGTATGTGTATAAACTTTTATGAATCAAAGTGTATCACGCATGAGCTACATTTCAATTGTAGAATTCCTTTACAAAGGATTTGAATCACATTTCTAGCAAGGCCCTCCTGTAATGAAATGGGTAATTGTCATCTGGCTGCGATTGGAGAGTCACCTGGAAATTCCGGCTTTACAATCCACAAGGTGTGGATAGTATGGATACAGTCTAAAATCTCTGCACAGGACAAAACAATTGCTCAATATTCAAAACTTATGAATCCTTGTCATCATTCATGTTCTATAATAAATAACTTATGGTATTATGATCAGAGAACGTACGCACATCGTTTGGTCACAAACAGTAAGATTTTCCGCCTCTGAAAACCAAATAACATATCGGTGGAAAGGATTAATACGTCATATTTATGTTTGGTATGTCTGAATTGGTAGTAATATCCTAAAAACTTTGTTGGCCACACGTATTATCTATCTCAAGTAGGGTTGAGAGAACCCGAACTGTAAAGTTCAGGTTCGTACCGAACTTTAGGATTTTTGGACCCCGGACCCGAACATTTCAGTAAAAGTTTGGCTTCGTTGTACGGCGATTTATTGGCGCTTTTTGAAAGGCTGCAGAGCAGCCAATCAACAAGCGTTTAAGTGTGTGACCTTAGAAGCCATCACAGCCATGCCTACTAATGGCATGGCTGTGATTGGCCAGTGTAGCATGTGACCCAGCCTCTATAAATAGCTGGAGCGTCACTCTGCTGTTCTTAGTGTAGGGAGAGGATGCTGCTGCTGTGAGGGAGAGAATAGGACAGAATCTGTGATCAGAACTCCAATTGAACTCAGCGATCAACATAGATTTAGTTGTGTGGGTAAAACAACCATTTTGGGCAAAAAACTTTAATTGCGGCCTAGTTTGGATCAGTACGTGTGAGATACAAACTTTAGATACTGTGGCGGATAGCAGTTTGGCGCATGTCCTTCCACCACCGAGGATTGCAGGGCACTTCAGTTTGCCTCCTGTTGCTTCCTCCTCCTACTCCGCTTCCTCATCCTCTACCGGCTCCTCATCCGGTCAGCGTAACACCTTCACCACTAACTTCAGCCAGGGGTAAACGACAGCAGACAGTTTTAAGACTTATCTGTTAGGGGGACAAACCCCACACCGCGCAGGAGCTGTGGACGGGCCTTGAACAACAGACCGATGAGTGGTTGGTGCCAGTGAGCCTCAAGCCCGGCCTGGTAGTGTGCGATAATGGGCGAAATCTCGTAGCAGCTCTGGGACTAGCGGGTTTGACGCACATCCCTTGCCTGGCACATGTGTTGAATTTGCTGGTGCAGAGATTCCTTAAAAATTATCACGATATGTCCGAGCTGCTGCATAAAGTGCGGTCCGTTTGTGCGCGCTTTCGGCGTTCTCACCCTGCTGCTCGTCTGTCAGCGCTGCAGCGTAACTTCGGCCTTCCCGCTCACAGCCTCATATGCGACGTGCCCACAAGGTGGAACTCCACCTTGCACATGCTGGCCAGACTGTATGAGCAGCAGCAGGCGATAGTGGAGTTTCAGCTGCAGCACGCACAGGTGAGTCGCTCTGCGGAACAGCACCACTTCACCACCAATGACTGGGCCTCCATGCGAGACCTGTGTTCCTTGTTGCGCTGTTTTGAGTACTCCACCAACATGGCCAGTGCCGATAACACCTTTCTCAGCGTTACTATCCCACTTCTATGCCTCCTTGAAAAAACGCTGCTGGTGATGATGGAAGAGGATGTGGCACAGGAGGAGAAGGAAGAGGGATCATTTCGTAGGGTTTCCGGCCAGTCATTCACAAGTGGCTCCGAGGGTCGGTTCCTGCACCCACAAACACCATGTACACTATTGTCCAGCCAGGGCACAGTTCTGGAGGATGACAAGGTGGAGAATGAGGAGATGGAGGAAGAGGAACCATGTTCACAGCAGGGTGGCACCCAGACCAGCTCATGGCCATCACTAGTGCGTGGCTGGGGGGATACAGAGGACATAGACGATACACCTCCCACAGAGGACAGCTTTTCATTGCCTCTGGGCAGCCTGGCACACATGAGCGATTACATGCTGCAGTGACACCGCAACGACCGCCGAGTTGCCCACATTCTAACTTGTGCTGATTACTGGGTGCCCACGCTGCTGGATCCCCGTTACAAGGACAACGTACTGTCCTTAATTCTCTCACTGGAGCGTGATCGTAAGATGCGCGAGTGCAAGCGCATGCTGGTAGACGTGCTGCTGGTGGCATTCCCACCTAACAGCGGGGGCACAGTGGAAGCACAAGGCGAAGGCAGAGGAGGAGGAAGAGGTCACCAACGCAGCTGGGGCACAGCCAACCCCTCAGAAGGCAGGGTTAGCATGGCCGAAATGTGGAAAAGCTTTGTCAGCACGCCACCACAACTAGCACCACCAGCTGATATGGAACGTCTTTGCAGGAGGCAGCATTTCACCAACATGGTTAGGCAGTATGTGTGCACATGCCTACAGGTACTGAATGACGTGTCTGCCCCCTTCAACTTCTGGGTCTCCAAATTGGGCACATGCCCTGAGCTTTCCATTTACGCCTTGGAGGTGCTGGCCTGCCCTGCAGCCAGTGTATTATATGAACTTGTGTTTAGCACGGCAGGGGGCGTTATCACAGACAAGCGCAGCCACCTGTCCACAGCCAATGTCGACAAGCTCACATTCTTTAAAATGAACCAGGCATTGATCCCACAGGACTTGTCTGTACCTTGTGCAGAATAGACATGTATACCGGCCTTAACCAGCCATTGTTATACTACAGCGCAATTGCTCATTCTTGTATTTTGGATATTTCTCACTCTTTTGGAGTGTACCCAAATAAAAATAAAAAATTAAAATTAAAACCAAAAACCAGTGTTGGCTACCTCGTCCTCCTCCAACGCTGCTTCCCCCTACACCGCTGCATCCACCGCCTCCTTAAACATCTACTCCATGGGGGGCGTGGCCGGAAGTTGATATGTGAGGACGCATGTAGAGGAGCTCCGGACCCAATTCCCCTAACTTCTGCATTATCCTGTTAATTTATCGCCGCAAACATTACATCTAGAACCGGCAGGAGGTCGGGAAAGACCCGCAACCCGAGTATGGCTCGAAACAAAGCGCAGTCTGCAGTGGACAAGCTCCGAGAGTTTGCCCGCGTGGAAGACCAAGATGGCGCGGGCTCTCGTGCATCGTCAGTGGAGAGGACGAAAGAGGATGCTGTGTCTGGGGAGGCGGAACCCTCGGCCAGTGAACCTTCTCTCAAACAAGTTACTGAACAACTGCTGCAAGCAATATCTGTCTGCCGCACGTCCATGGTGGGCAAACTGGAGGAGGCAAAGGTGGATATTGGCCTGCTCCACCATGATATGCAGGCCATTCGAGATCGCGTTAAGGAGACCGAAAACAGGATCTCTGACGTGGAGGACCGCCTGCAACCACTTCCCGCTAAGGTACAGGAATTGGAGCAAAAAGTAAACTTTTGGCAGCAGAAATGTGACGATTATGAGAATCGCACAAGACGCAACAATTTATGGATAATCGGCATGCCTGAGAAAGCAGAGGGCAATAATCCAAGTGCGTTTGTTACTACCTGGCTCCGAGATTCCTTTCCGGATGCGGCATTTTCAGCGGCATTTATTATTGAGCGAGCACATCGCGTTCCCGCCAAACCTCCTCCACCGGGGGCCCCTCCAAGACCCTTGCTTGCAAGGCTATTGAACTCTATGGACAGAGATCATGTACTGCAGATGGCGCGCACGAAACAGGAGCTTAAGTTTGAAAACAGCACCGTTATGATCTTTCCGGATTTTTCATCCGAATTAAAAAAACGCAGAGCCACATTCAGTGTGGTGAAAAGGAGGCTACGTGAGAAGAATTTGCCATATTCCATGGTATATCCAGCTCGCCTGAGAGTAGCAGATGGCGATGTGAGCCAGTTCTTCAATAGCCCTGAGGAAGCCACTAATTGGCTGGATGGAAGAGGAAGAAACGCAAGAGCCCCAAGATAACAGTGGGATATTCCTCATCATTTTATTGTTTGCTTTAGGAAGTGGGACCCAGGAGACTGGACATTGGACCAACGGTATCATCTGGACTGCCTAAGTATATATCTGTTGGACTCTCAGGAATTAGTTTAATATTCACTTGATCTGAATTTTCGAGGTACTGGGTGGATCATAGTCAGGGTGGGAGGAGTGAATAACACATGTGTTCCCTAGTTCACTGAGAGTGTTCGTGTTGGTCCGGGTGTTTAGGTTCTGTCCTGGGATCCCATCAGAGGTTGGGGATTGGGTCCCAGGCTATATGTTCAGAATCACTTCTGTACTAAATGCAAGATTTGTGGTGCTACCGGTTAACTGCCAAAAGCACACCCCGTTAATTTGAAGTGCCACCTAACAGACGAGGTATATTGTTTTTGTTTCCATGTGTCAAGAGTGATGCGAATGGTTAAGTGTTACACCATGCAGGCACTCACAGTATATGTCAGGATAAACCTGACGGCAAAAATGTTATGTTCTATGTGCTGTATCAGTTATAATGCAAAGTGGTGGGAGAAATGGAAGGTAACTGTGGTTCATTGTACAATGTCATGTCAGAATTGCGTATAATGTCATGGAATGTCAGGAGATTGGGTGCCGCTAGGAAAAGAGCCATGGTGTTCTCTGCAGTCAGGAGATTCAACCCACATATCCTCTGCCTGCAGGAGACTCATTTAACAGCGGATAATACGAGGCGCATACAAAAGCCTTGGATCCAATGGGCGCAACACTCATGCTATACGAATATGTCTAGGGGCGTGTCTCTCATGGTACACAAGTCTTTCAGATGGGAGGTGGAAACATGCCAGATAGATACGGCGGGTAAATTTGTGTTTGTAGCTGCTTACATTAACTGTATACTGTATGTTATCATTGGCGTATATATCCCTCCACCCTTCTCTATGCAAGTGGTTCAGCAGGCAGTGAGCTTTGCAGCCTCCTATCCATCAGCTCGTGTAGTTAGCATGGGTGATTTTAATATGACCTTAGATAAGGACACCATCCGGTAGAAGCTGCTGATAGTCACTCCAATAATAAGACGTCTCTAGCTGAATTGATGGAAGAGGTAGGGTGGGCGGATATGTGGAGACTGAAACATCCAGATATCAGACAGTACTCATGCTATTCCGCCAGTCATGGTGCATTGTCACGCATAGATTATGTTCTGGGCAACTCAAGTACAAGCTCCTTAATGTATGATATAGAATATGGACCTAGGGGCATATCTGACCACGCCCCTGTGCAATTGACATTGAGGCTGGGTGGGGATATGACCAGACGCTCAGCTCGGATTAATCCTTTTTGGTTGACCTTGTTCAGACCGTCTGATCGTATCCCTGACCAATTGAAGATGTTCATGGAGGGGCATGAGGAGGAACCGAATAATACATTATTATGGGAAACCATGAAAGCATATCTTAGAGGCTGCCTCAGATCTACCATATCATATATTAAGAAGTCGGCGGCTAGGCAGGAGGAAGGCCTAGCGGCAGATTGTTCTAGATTGGAGGCAGCGTATGTCGCCGATCCCAATGATTTAAACAAGGAGGCGTGGTTATCTAAAGGGAGACAATACTTGACTCTGCTTAAGGAAAAAGCTCAAAGGAAAATGTTTTTCTCCAAACAAACATACTTTGAGTTGGGCAACCAGTCCAGTAAACTGCTAGCTCACATTGTTAGGCAGAGCCAAGCATCCCCCGCTATATTGTGCATTAAAGCAGAAAATGGACAGATACTTTCAGACCCAGAGGCTATAGCAGGTAGATTTCAAGAATATTATAGACTAGAGATCTTTATGATTCCAGGGTGAATTATGAGATAGAGGATGTCATACACTACCTTGAAGATTTGGAATTTCCAACTTTATCGCAGGAGGCAATAGACAGTTTGGAAGCTCCCATAACTATCTTAGAGATACAGGAGTCCATTTCGTAGCTGGCGAGGGGTAAGGCCTCAGGTCCCGATGGACTACCTTTAGAGGTGTATGTTAAATATTCTGCTCACATTATTCCTCTTTTGCTTAAAATGTATAACGACGCCTTCAGAAATGGATGTTTTCCACCAACAATGTATGATGCAACCATAGTAGTGCTTTTGAAACCTGGCAAGGAACCAGATGAATGCGGGTCATATCGTCCGATATCCTTGTTAAACATAGACTATAAGGTTATAGCAAAAATGTTGGCTGTATCACTGGGTAGAGTGGCCACCACCCTGGTGCATCCAGATCAATCTGGATTTATGCCTGGTAGATCCACTACTGACAATATCAGAAGAGTGCAGGTGGTGACCCAGATTGGTGTTCAGAGGCAGGAGAAATGGGCTCTGGCTTCATTAGACACAGCAAAGGCATTCAACTCGGTTGAATGGCCATATTTATTTCAGGTCCTTAGGAAATTTGGTTTTGGCCCTAAATTCAGAAGATGGGTGGAATTATTATATAAAAGTCCCAGGGCAGGTATATTGGTGAATGGGTTACTGAGAGGAACTAGACAAGGTTGCCCCCTATCGCCATTGCTATTCGCCCTGGCTATAGAACCATTGGCCATGCGCATAAGAGTAGACCCACACTATCATGGCATCCAAATAGGTGAACAAGAGGATAGGGTGGGGCTATATGCCGATGATATGGTGCTTTTCATGTCACAAACGGAGTCTACACTCCCCAGGGTGATTACCACAATTGAATTATTCAGCCAATTCTTGGGACTACGGATAAACTGGTCAAAATCGACTCTCTGTCCTTTATACCAATTGGAAGATACGTTTGACTCAGGAGAACTGCCCATTGTGCATAGTTATAAATATCTAGGTGTACATATCACCAAAAATGTCACGTCCTTCCATGTGCTGAATATTCAACCTTTACTGACGTATTGTAAGGAGAAATTCAGGATATGGCAGAACCTGCCTCTGTCTACAACAGGGAGAATCAATTTGATAAAACTGATTGTCCTGCCAAAGTGCTTATATATTTTACAGCGTGCACCATACGCAGTTCCAAAAAAGTTCTTTCAAAGTCTCACCTCGCTGATGTCACCCTTTATCTGGGGCGCTAATAGACCCAAGCTCTCGATAGCTAACCTGTCCCGTTTTAAAAAGGAAGGAGGCATGTCTTTACCTGATGTATACTTATATTATTTAGCTGGACAATTGAGGAATATTAAAATCTGGTTGTCACCGGGAGGTGATCTGTGCAGGCAAGAGAGGCAACTAGCTGAATGCCTGGGCATTACCAACTTATGGCCGGTACTGGAACAACCTGGTTTATTCTCACGTAAACTACTACCAATTCATAGGGTGGCCATCCAGGTTTGGAAAGCTAGTAGAAGGCTACATAATATAGAATCGGATTTGCAGGAAACCCCGATTTGGGTTAACCCCATGTTCCCTGATTTACTGGCAATGCAAGAAAAGGCGTTCTGGAAGGAACATGGGGTTGTCACATTGGGTAATCTTTACAGCAATAATGTATTCAATGATTATGAGTCCATGAGTCACAGGCACGAACTACCTAGACAGGCCTTCTATAGATTCCTACAGTTGAGGCACGCCATGCAAACTCATTATAGGGATACCGAAATCTTACTGTCCAATTTTCCAATGATTGGAGTTATCCGTTCACAAGGACCACGAGGTTTCATTTCAACATTGTTGTCACAGCCAGACAGCTGAGAAGCGCTCACAGGAGCTTCTCAGATCCTCCTCCTTGAATTTCTTTGTTTTGGTTTAGTCTCTCATCTCGTTAGTCTATCTCAGCTGTCATGCAGTTAAACTGATCGCTACCCTTTAAGTTCCTCCCCATAATGCAGTAGTGTGCGGCTGATACAACTTCCTGGAGTGTGTGTGCATGCTGTTCCCAGTTCCCTGTTCCCAGTCGTCATTCGTCTGCAAGATAAGTGCTGTTTATGTATTTATGATTTTGTCTTTTCTGGATCCAGGTGACCCTGACTCCCTCCGTGTCAGTGTAGGGAGCCGGTGGTCGTGTCCCTTCACTATTGTAGGGTCTTCAGGTAATAGATAGCCGAGGAACATGGATATGCGGCCATCCACCTTTGGGGTGTTCGCATAGGCTGAGCAGTGAGGGAGAGCGGCAGGTCTATTGCAGGGGTCTCCCTTTGTTCCTTAGTTGTGGATCCAGAGAGACATTGTTTATATGGTATTGTCTTGTTTCCTGTACACCATCCGTGACAATTGTATACCCACCTCCTAGATGTTAAGCTGAAAGGCACCCAAATTCAAGCACTCAGTAAATGGAAGGCTAAAATTCCAGATTTAACTAATAAAGATGAGGTAGATATAGAATCCCCCACATTAGTGTCGCCTGCCGTGAATAATAAGTTTATTCAAGTTTGCATAATACACCAGAGCTACTTGACTCCGCTGAGGCTAAACAGAATGGGCAGACTTACCCACTCTGAGTGTCACAGGTGTGCGTCAGTGGATGCTGACTTTTGGCACCTTATATGGGAATGCCCTTATGTGCATGCGTTTTGGGAAAGGGTAGTCAAACTACTCACGGATTTATTGGGATATGTAGTACCATTGCACCCGAAGATCTGTCTCTTTGGGATAATGGATGAGACTATGTACTCACACCATATTAAGATATTCCTGAGGGAAGTACTGTTCTTGGCGCGGAAGGCGATCGCCATGAGGTGGATGAGCGATAGACCACCCACCTTAACACAATGGAGGCAACTAGTCAACGTCATTATACCATATGAAAATATAGTATTTAAAAATAGGGGCTGTATATCTAAATTTCAAAAGGTATGGGGGACTTGGTGTACTTCCCCGAGTACTACTTACTCTGCACATAGATTGTCTGAGGCCTTAAGGGCAGAACAAGTCGAATAGCAGTGATTCTGTGGTGTAGAGGGGAATAGAATGTACTGAAGTAGATAAACAGGGACAAACCTGCAATGTTTATGTGATTTTATTTGTTCTGGTGAGGAGGACCCTTCAGCTTGATGTAATGAGGCAAAGTAACGATACAGCACAGAAGTTTATTGTTAACTGTTATTTTATTATTTTGTTTATTTTATTTAACATTATAATGCACATGTCATATGTACGTATCTACAGGATAACAATAATGTACAATTAATGCTGGATTTTGTACTAAGACTGTCATTACTACTTGCTATTCAATAAAACAAATTAAAAAAAAAAACATTTACTCCATATGGACCTCCACCTCATAAATCAAATTTATTTTTATTTTATTTGTACGTATTTTATTTTATTTTATGTTATTTCACTACTTTGCCTGTTACATTTTCGGGTGAAATTCACAAATTTTTGGGTGTGATGTACCACTGCTATAGCTAGTAGACAGGTTAAAAAAAAAAATATTACAAAAATTGGTCTGTTACATTTTTAGGTGAAATTCACAAATTTTGGGGTGTAATATACCCCTCCTCTACCTAGTTGACAGCTTAATAAATTTCACAAATTTTTCTTTTACATTTTCGGGTGACATTAAACAATTTTTTTCTGTCATAGACCCCTGCTCTACCAAGTAGACAGGCTAATAAATTTCACAAATTCACTATGCTCTGCATAGGTGACAGGGAATAAAATTTCATAAATTCTTCTTTACATGATGCGTGCCACCTCCTTTCATTCAATGCTTAAACTTTAACAAGTTGTCCCACATTTGCGCTTCAATAATTTGTCCCACATTTGCGCATCAATAATTTGTCCCACATTTGCACTTCAATAATTTGTCCCACATTTGCGCTTCAATAATTTGTCCCACATTTGCGCCTCAATAACTTTTCCCATATTTCCGCTTGATCAAAATAATCCATTTATCTCCCTTGGATGTGGTCTCTCTTTCTCACGCTCCCTCTCCGGCGTGGAACCCTGATTCTCCGATAACCGTGATCAACATGGTAGGCTCAGAAAAGAACATCGAAAGTTGATAGAAAAGATATCCAAATGGATGGTGAACATCATGGGGACGTGCGATCAGGTAGAAGTTTTCTAGAGTCAACAAAGCGGCAGCAGGGCCTCTCCTGGCTAACGTTTACAAATCAAAAATACCACAGTGACATTCCCTATATTTTTTTATTTATCATTCCAATAACAGGGCATATTAAGAGCCCTGTATTGTTATTAATCGTCACTACCTCCCCGAGGCGGGTGTGGGTAATTGCCACGTGCTACCTCCTTAACTTGGAAGCTTATGCTTCAATACTTTGTCCCACATTTCCGCTCGATTACATTTAATTTCATCCATTGACCTCCCTTGGATGTGGTATCCCTTTCTCAGGCTCCCTCTCCGGCCTGGAACCCTGATCCCCGCCACCCGTGATCACCATGGTAGGCGCATAAAAGAACATCGAAAGTTGATAGAGAAGATATCCAATTGTATTGTGGACATCACGGGGGCGTGCGACATGGTGGAGCAGTATGTGTGCACACGCCTACATGTACTGAATGATGGGTCTGCCCCCTTCAACTTCTGGGTCTCCAAATTGGGCACATGGCCTGAGCTTGCCCTTTACGCCTTGGAGGTGCTGGCCTGCCCTGCAGCCAGTGTATTGTCTGAACGTGTGTTTAGCACGACTGGAGGGGGTTATCACAGGTTATATTTCTGTCACGGCTGAGGATGGGGGAAATCCTCAGCCGTGCGATGCCCGGAAGATGTTAGTGGCTGCTCGGCCAGGATGACAGAAATAGGGGGCAGGTCACCTCCTAGAGCTTCCCTAATCTGACCCTGACTCCTAGCTGCATGAGCCGGCCTTGCAGGTAGGAGGGCTCATGCTCAGGAACCTCGGATCCCTACTGACCCTCTGCCGATCCCTGAGCTAGGAACTGGGTAGACAGCCCGTTCCTCCTGGACACGGAGGAACAGGAGTCTCACTGGCCAAGCTGCAAGGGAAAGGGATACAAAAACAGACCTATGGATATGGCAGGTGAACTGCACTAGTTCCACCTACCTGCCACAGCCTTGCTGACTGGATCCCTGTGCTGACACGCTGACGTCCACACCATACTTAAAAGGACACAGCCAACACACATACAGACAGGAACCCAGACCCATAGCTGCAATAAATAACAGAAGGAAAACAACATAGACTAAACATCACATAACATTTGCTATCACGTAAAAACTTATGACCACAAGGGTGGCCCTCACTGACAGATGGTAATAACCAGGAGGATGACTCCAGCTTACAAACAAGGCTGGAGTACCCCTCAGACTACAGGTCATTACTGAGGCTTTATAGCCCAAAGTGGCCACACCCACACACAGACACACCCAGTGTACACACACAAAGAAGGAAGTTAACCCTTCCTACACCAGGCACTGAAAGACTGCCACTTAAAGGAGAAATGTTCAAACAAACCTTACACTGCAGCTGTTACCGCAGGCAACGACATGCGTGGCAACTATGTCTTGAGAAACAGCCAGAAGGCCGAGACACTGCCGCCACATGTAACACACCACACGCTGCCACGGACAGCCACCAGTGAAGGGAAATGACACAGTGCACACCAAACAAGGAAAGTGCACGCAAACACACACACAAAACCAGAGGCAACCACACGCATACCTGTTGTCTGCGGCAACCGCACTTGAGGCAAACAATTAAGTGCCCCCAGCTGCGGTTGACACAACACCCAGACCGCGGGCAACTGCATGCGGCTCCCAAGGAGTCACGACCATAACCATGGGCGTGACAATTTCCCAATGTTTTGGGGTGTACTCTAATTTAAAAAAATAAAAATAAATTTAAAACCAAAAAGCAGTGTAGGCTACCTCCTCCTCCTCCTCCATTACCGTTTCCACCTACACCGCCACATCCACTGCCTCCTCAACCTCCTACTCCATATGGACATCGTCCTCCTAGATCAAGATTATTATTATAATTTTTTACGTATTTTAAGTTATTTAAAGTCATTTCCGTATTCACTTTTGTTTGCAGAGCACTTGCCATGCTCTTAACCACATTTTGCTGACATTTGCAGCCCTCTAGCCCTTACCATGACATTTTTACAGCCATTTTAGTGCTCAAAAGTTCGGGTCCCCATTGACTTCAATGAGGTTCGAACTTTTTTCCAAAGTTTGGCTGAACCCGTCGAACCCGAACATCCAGGTGTCCGCTCAACTCTAATCTCAAGGATATTCACAAGAAATTTTGCCTCAAATTATAATAATGACAAAACTTTCTACCTTTTGCATGGAATTAGCCAGCCACTGTCACATGACTAGAAAGAGGATGCAGGGGGCTAAGGCACCTTAAAAAAAATGGCATGCTGAAAACTACACAGGGTCAGAACCTGGAAATGCATCTAATGCAGGCCTGATCATATTTCAGCTGTGCTCCCAGCATGCATCCCTTACCAATCGAATTGGTAGGACATTAAATTTATTCCCTTTTATTTTCAGTATTTTTTTCATGACCGTATGTCATTTTGTCATGTTTTGTAATATTTTTCTTAATATTGTACTTTTTTCGTATATTAAATATTAGAATGTAATAAATAGTTTCTTGTTGTTCTAGCCATACCCACACCCAGTGGCGTACCACCAATATAGGCAGACCACGCTGTTACAGCCAGCCAGTGTCACAAGGGTGCTGGTGTAGATTTTACATTGTCGCACGGCTTGTTGGAAGAAGTGAAAAATGGATGTAGAGGGCTGCACATAACTTTGGCGCTTCCGCCGGATGTGCAGGCACAATTAAGACCGGCGTCTATATCACTGGTCTTAATAAATGTGCCCCATGGTTTGTACTTTGTCAAGATTTTCTTGAGGAAAAGCCATGAATGAGATTAGATAAATCTCATGTACACTTTGCATTTTCTTACAGTGTAGAGATTGACCTGCAGCGTGGATTTTGAAATCAATTTTTTTTCTGTGGTTCTTTTGTATGGATTTCAACTAATTCAATCCAAATCATGAGACCTGCGTCAAAACTGCATCAAATCCACAAATAACATACTCAAATATTGATATGGATTTGGTGCAAAAACACACAGAAATACACTCAGAAATTTATGCAGAATTTCTGTTTGTAAACCTGCACCCATGTGCAGGTAGGTCCCTAAAGCATGAGACAGTTAACCTTAAAATAAATCTTTTCCTAATCCGTATTGAAGATCAGAAAGGATCAACATTCAAACTAGAATTCTATATATTTACATAAGCGTTGATATTTAGTTTCATGAAATCTCATAAGACACAGCCAGACACTGTCAAATTTGAAAAATATGGCCATAGCATTTAAACCCAATTGGTTATGGTGAGAAGTGACATTTGGTGCAAACACCAGAGTCCTATTTTTCAAAGCTGCTGCTGAAGAGAGAGAGGGACAGCTAGCACAGGCCTTTCCTCAGCATTAAACCCTTCTTCTGCCAGGGAGGAGACTGGAGAAGCCAGCCCTGCCCTATGCCTCACCTGTATTGTTTTGCACCTGAATTCCTCCAGTAAAGAAACATACTTGTTTACTGCAGACCCTGACTCTCTGGACTTAAAGGGGTTATCACACCTTCTGTTTTGTGTGCCGTAGCTGCTCTCTCGTCCACCGCTACGTCCACCGCCTCCTCAAACTTCTACTCCATATGGACCTCCACCTCATAAATCAATTTTTTTATTTTTATTTGTACGTATTTTATTTTATTTTATTTTATGTTATTTCACTACTTTGTCTGTTACATTTTTGGGTGAAATTCGCCAATATTTGGGTGTGATATACCACTGCTATACCTGCTAGACAGGTAAAAAAAAATCACTAATATGTCTGTTACATTTTCAGGTGAAATTTACAAATTTTAAGGTGTGATATACCACTGCTATACCTAGTAGACATGTAAAAAAAAAATCACAAATTTATTTGTAAAATTTTCGGGTGAAATTCACCAATTTTTGGGTGTGATATACCACTGCTATACCTAGTAGACATTAAAAAAATTCACTAATTTGTCTGTTAAATTTTCGGGTGAAATTCATCCCTTTCTCACGCTCCCTCTCCGGCGTGGAACCCTGATACACCGATAACCGTGATCAACATGGTAGGCGCAGAAAAGAACATCGAAAGTTGATAGAGAAGATATCCAAATGGATCGTGGACGTCACAGGGACGTGTGATCAGGCAGAAGTTATCTAGAGTCAACAAAGCGGCAGCAGTGCCTTTCTTGGGTAACGTTTCCAAATCCAAAATACCCCAGTGACATTCTCTATAATTTTTTTATTAATCATTCCAATAAGGCCTCATGCACACGACCGTTGTGTGCATCCGCGTCCGTTACGTCATTTTTCACAGTTTAGCGGAGGTCCCATTAATTTCTATGGAGCTGTGAAAAAAAACTGATAGTCCTCCGTTTTTTCTCCGCGTCCGTGATCCGTGATTCCAGTCCGTCAAAAAAATACAACCTGTCCTATTCTTGTCAGTGGAAAACGGAGGACGGACCCATTCAGGTCAATGGGTCCGTCCAAAAAAACAGATGCACAACTGGTATGTCATCCGTGTCCGCGTCCGTGTTCATTTTTTTCTACAAGACCTTGGTGCAATAAAATTACACTTTTCATTAACCTTCTTTTTTTTTCCCCTGTCAGACAAAAAAAAGCAAGACACAAGGAAACACAACTGAAGCAAAATCGGACACGGACCACTGAAGCCAAATCACTGACAGTGAAAAAACACTGTCGTTTGCATGAGGCCTAACAGCGCATCTTAAGAGTCCTTTATTGTTATTTATCGTCACTACCTCCCCGAGTCGGGAGTGGGTAATTGCCTCGCGCCCCCTCCTTTCCTTCAATTCTTCAGTTTTAATAGCTTCTCCCACATTTCCGCTCAATCACAATTAAATTTCATCCATTGATCTCCCTTGGATGTTGTCTCTCTTTCTCATGCTCCCTCAACGGCATGGAACCCTGATGCGCCGCTAACCGTGATCAACATGGTAGACGCAGAAAAGAACATCGAAAGTTGATAGAGCAGATATCCAATTGGATCGTGAACATCACGGGGACGTGCGACATGGTGGGGCAGTATGTTTGCACACGCCTACACGAACTGACTGATGGTTCTGCCCCCTGCAACTTCTGGGTCTCCAAATTGGGCACATGGCCTGAGCTTGCCCTTTATGCCTTGGAGGTGCTGGCCTGCCCTGCAACCAGTGTATTGTCTGAACGTGTGTTTAGCACAACTGGAGGGGGTTATCACAGGTTATATTTCCCAATGTTTTGGGGTGTATCCTAAATTAAAAAAATATAAATAAATTTAAAACCAAAAATCAGTGTAGGCTACCTCCTCCACCGCCGTTTCCACCTACACCGCCACATCCACCACCTCCTCAACCTCCTACTCCATATGGACCTCGTCCTCCTAGATCAAGATTATAATTTTTTTTTAAATGTATTTTATGTTATTTAAAGTCATTTTGTTTGCAGCGCACTTGCCATGCTCTTAAACATAGAAACATAGAATGTGTCGGCAGATAAGAACCATTTGGCCCATCTAGTCTGCCCAATATACTGAATACTATGGATAGCCCCCGGCCCTTATCTTATATGAAGGATGGCCTTATGCCTATCCCATGCATGCTTAAACCCCTTCACTGTATTTGCAGCTACCACTTCTGCAGGAAGGCTATTCCATGCATCCACTACTCTCTCAGTAAAGTAATACTTCCTTATATTACTTTTAAACCTTTGCCCC
Organism: Bufo bufo; assembly: GCF_905171765.1. Lineage (NCBI taxonomy): Eukaryota > Metazoa > Chordata > Amphibia > Anura > Bufonidae > Bufo > Bufo bufo. Next base: position 459,432,276 of record NC_053393.1, read on the forward strand.
TCTAATTTAAAACTGTGTCCTCTTGTGGTAGTTTTTCTTCTTTTAAATATGCTCTCCTCCTTTACCGAGTTGATTCCCTTTATGTATTTAAAAGTTTCTATCATATCCCCTCTGTCTCTTCTTTCTTCCAAGCTATACATATTAAGGTCCTTTAACCTTTCCTGGTAAGTTTTATCCTGCAATCCATGTACTAGTTTAGTAGCTCTTCTCTGAACTCTCTCTAGAGTATCTATATCCTTCTGGAGATATGGCCTCCAGTACTGCGCACAATACTCCAAGTGAGGTCTCACCAGTGTTCTGTACAGCGGCATAAGCACTTCCCTCTTTCTACTGCTTATACCTCTCCCTATACATCCAAGCATTCTGCTGGCATTTCGTGCTGCTCTATTACATTGTCTTCCCACCTTTAAGTCTTCTGAAATAATTACTCCTAAATCCCTTTCCTCAGATACTGAGGTCAGGACTGTGTCAAATATTCTATATTCTGCCCTTGGGTTTTTACGCCCCAGGTGCATTATCTTGCACTTATCCACATTAAATTTCAGTTTCCATAGTTCTGACCATTCTTCTAGTTTTCCTAAATCCTTTTCCATTTGGCGTTTCCCTCCAGGAACATCAACCCTGTTACATATCTTTGTGTCATCAGCAAAAAGACAAACCTTACCATCGAGGCCTTTTGCAATATCACTTATGAAGATATTAAACAAAATCGGTCCCTGTACAGATCCCTGTGGAACCCCACTGGTAACATGACCTTGTTTTGAATGTTCTCCATTGACTACAACCCTCTGTTGTCTGTCACTCAGCCACTGCCTAATCCACTCAACAATATGGGAGTCCATGCTCAATGACTGCAGTTTATTGATAAGTCTTCTATGTGGGACAGTGTCAAAAGCCTTACTAAAATCTAGATATGCGATGTCTACTGCACCTCCACCGTCTATTATTTTATTCACCCAGTCAAAAAAATCTATAAGATTTGTTTGACATGATCTCCCTGAAGTAAACCCATGTTGTTTTTCATCTTGCAATCCATGGGATTTTAGATGTTCCACAATCCTATCCTTTAATAGGGTTTCCATTAATTTGCCTACTATTGATGTCAGACTCACTGGTCTATAGTTGCTTGATTCCTCCCTACTACCTTTCTTGTGAATGGGCACGACATTTGCCAATTTCCAATCTTCCGGGACGACTCCTGTTACTAATGATTGGTTAAATAAATCTGTTAATGGTTTTGCCAGCTCACCACTAAGCTCTTTTAATAATTTTGGGTGTATCTCATCAGGCCCCTGTGACTTATTTGTCTTCACTTTAGACAGCAAACTTAGAACATCTTCCTCTGTAAAGATACATGCATCCAACGATTTATTAGTCATTCTTTCTAGTGGAGGTCCTTCTCCTTTTTCTCTTAACCACATTTTGCTGGCATTTGCAACCCTCTAGCCCTTTCCATGACATTTTATTATAGTGCTCAAAAGTTCGGGTCCCCATTGACTTCAATGGGGTTCGGGGTCTAGTTCGGGTCAAGTTCGGGTCCCGTATGTATTAATAAAGACTGATTTTATTGCTTTCTACTTGGATTTGCCTTTTTTGGTGTGTTTATTTTTACCCTGCAGATGGCACCATTAGGTTCAATTCACGTATGTCAGATTTTGCCATGAATTCCAGACTATAATCTGCATCCTGTGTATATGAATGGGATTCCACAACCCAATTTACTTGCTTCTGAAAACTTTTGCACCACAAAAATAAATAAATAAATAAAACTGTGAATAAGTAGCATGCTATTAGATATCATGAGTTTTGCATTTATAAGCCGGTGGATAAGTCTAACCCACATTGTTTCGCTTAAATGGGGCAAATTGTCACGCTGGTCTTTGACATGTAAAATCGCACATCTGCGGCAGAATTTCAGCCTTTAATATCTAATAACATGATTATGTTGGGGTTTGCATGGCTTTGTGGTACTCTATCACACAGCAGCTGTATCCCAATGACGACACAGCTGAGTGGTACTGGTCATACAGTAAGGCATGGTCACACAGTAATAGTGATTTCTGAAAACTCTCGTTCACTTATAATGGGACTCTCAAGTTTCTGTCAAAATTTTGTTTTTCATAATGGACAAAACCGTGCTGGGTCAATAGAACCATGGTGCCAGTGTGGAGAAAGTCTTCTATTTTGATTCAGTACTATGTGAAGAAGTATAAAATATTCTTAAAATCTGTGTTTTGATTAACGTAGTATATGAATTATTTGTCCTCTGTTTTGCAGTCATCTCAATTATTCCATGTTTAAACCTGTTTGCATCAGTTCGATAAAATGGGCCAAAATCAAACAGCTGCTTCAAAAACTGGTACGTGTTCTGACTTGTTTCATAGTCATATATACATTCCGAGTTTCTTGTCTTTTTGGTAAATCTAATGATGATTGAACAGGCAAATATAAAACATATTCTTAGCAAATGTGCCACACTGTAACAATGTGTAACCTTGATTTAAAATTCAAATGGGTTATCTAATTTCGTGCATTTATCACCAACAGGAAAAGCTACAGATGATGACAGCAGTTACGGTCTCCAGTATTATAGAAAGAGAATAATGAATGAAGATTCTGAAAGGTATTAAAAAAATAAAAAACAAAAAAACTTGTTTTATTATAGCAAAAGCAATCAATCCAGTAATAAGACATAGGCCTCTTTCAGACGGGCTTTGGGGGAAAATGTGCGGGTGCGTTGCGGGAACACGCACGATTTTTCCGCGCGAGTGCAAAACATTGTAATGCGTTTTGCACTCGCATGAGAAAAATCGCGCATGTTTGGTACCCAAACCTGAACTTCTTCACAGAAGTTCGGGCTTGGGATCGTGGTTGTGTAGATTCTATTATTTTCCCTTATAACATGGTTATAAGGGAAAATAATAGCATTCTGAATACAGAATGCATAGTAAAATAGCGCTGGAGGGGTTAAAAAAAAATAAAAATTTTTTTAACTCACCTTAGTCCACTTGATCGCGCAGCCCGGCATCTCCTTCTGTCTCCTTTGCTGAACAGGACCTGTGATGACGTCACACCGGTCATCACATGATCTTTTACCATGGTGATGGATCATGTGATGGAGACAGAAGGAGATGCCGGGCTCCGCGATCAAGTGGACTAAGGTGAGTTAAATATTTATTTTATTTTTTTTAACCCCTCCAGCCCTATTGTACTATACATTCTGTATTCAGAATGCTATTATTTTCCCTTATAACCATGTTATAAGGGAAAATAATACAATCTACAGAACACCGATCCCAAGCCCGAACTTCTGTGAAGAAGTTCGGGTTTGGGTACCAAACATGCGTGTTTTTTCTCACGCAAGTGCAAAACGTATTACAATGTTTTGCACTCACGCTGAAAAATCGCGGGTGTTCCCGTAACGCACCCGCACATTTTCCTGCAACGCCCGTCTGAAAGAGGCTTAAGTGTTTAATAGAGCAGGTTCTGTAGACATCTATGTGGAATCAGCTGATGACAGTGTAAAAGGAGTGCACTCTTTCATGGATCTTAGGCCTCTGCATGGTTCTCTATACCTGGCTCTAACATTGACCTGTAAGGTTTACACTTGAGTTATTTGGTCAGTTTTGGCTCCGTAATTGACCAAATGAGTGAAGTGTGAAGTGATTCTAAGGGCTCTTTCACACGAGCGGATGCTGTACGGGTAATCTGCTGCGTGAAAGAGAGCCAAGCCCCGTTCCGGACAGCAGAGACACGGAGCATTAACATGATTGATAATGCTCTTTGCCTTTCTGTGATCTTTTTACTACAAAATCACAATGAGATAAAGTTGTCACCGTGATTTTGTAGTAAAAAGTTCACAGAGAGGTAAAGAGCATTATCATTAATGTTAATGCTCTGTGTCTCTGGTGTCCGGAATGGGGCTTGGCACTCTTTCACACAGTGGATTCCATGCAAGGGATCCACTCATGTGAAAGAGCCATAAGAGCGATGCCTGTCATCTGCGTGTCATACTGACTCACACTATTGTTTCACTACCACAGCAGACTCCCTATGCATGTTACGGAAAGGCACAGTGTTCTGCACCACTTTACAGGCTCTCTGCAGCCAGGAAAAAGCAGTTTTTTAACGTGATTCCCCACAAATAAATTCGGATCAAATCAAATCAAATCTTTTCTGAAAATTCGGCAAAACGACTGAATCAATTTTTTTGGTGAGCACACTTAGAGATCCTGGTCCACCTACTTCTGCACATGAATCAGATTCATGGGCAAAACTAGAAAACATTGGACCCACAGCAAATTTTTGAACAGCTAAGCAAAGGACCTTACAGGAAGGAATTATAAGAGGAGAGGATTACAACTCCCAGTAGTAAAAAGTTCACAGAGAGGCAAAGAGCATTATCATTCATGTTAATGCTCCGTGTCTCTGGTGTCCGGAATGGGGCTTGGCACTCTTTCACACAGTGGATTCCATGCAAGGGATCCGCTCGTGTAAAAGAGCCATAAGAGCGATGCCTGTCATCTGCGTGTCATACTGACTCACAGTATTGTTTCACTACCACAGCAGACTCCCTATGCGTCTTACTGCAAGACACAGTGTTCAACACCACTTTACAGGCTCTCTGCAGGCAGGAAAAAGCTGTTTTTTAACGTGATTCGCCACAAATAAATTCAGATCGAATCAAATCTTTTCGGAAAATTCGGCAAAATGACCGAATCAAATTTTTTTAGAAATTCGCTCATCTCTAGTAATGATGAGCACACTTAGAGATCCTGGTCCACCTGCTTCTGCACATGAATCAGATTCCTGGGCGTAACTAGAAAACATTGGACCCACAGCAAATTTTTGAACAGCTAAGCAAAGGACCTTACAGGAAAGAATTATAAGAGGAGAGGGCTACAACTCCCAGCATGTCCAGGCTGTTATTATGTGATATCAGAGGACATTATAGGGAAGAGGTATAAGAGGAGAGGACTACAACTCCTAGCATGTCAAGGCTGGTATTATGTGATATTAGAGGACATTACAGGAAGAGGGTACTATACAACTAAGCAAAGGACTTTACAGGAAGGAATTATAAGAGGAGAAGGCTACAATCCCCACTATATTCAGGCTGTTGTTATGTGATACCAGAAAACATTACAGGAAGGACTACAACTCCCAACACACCCAGGTCATTATTATGTGATATCAGAAGACATTACAGGAAGGAATTTTAAAAGGAGAGGGCTACAACTCCCTTACATCCAGGCCAGTGGCGTAACTAGAGTGTTATGGGCCCCAGTGCAAACTTTGTATCGGGGCCCCCCTACCCCCCGATTTTTATAAAGAAGCGGCAGATTTTCTTACTAATGGCTTTCCCGTGTGGCTAGTCCGCTGCGTGAATGAGGGCCAAGCCCCATTCCGGACAGCAGAGACACGGAGCAGTAACACGATTGATAATGCTCCGTGCCTCTCTGTGACCTTTTTACTAAAAAATCACAGGGAGATAAAGTGGTCACCGTGATTTTGTAGCAAAACGATCATAGAGAGGCATGGAGCATTATCAATCATGTTACTGCTCGGTGTCTCTGCTGTCCGGAGCGGGGCTTGGCTCTCTTTCACACAGCAGATTAGCCACACGGGATCCGCTCGTGTTAAAGAGCCCTAAGCCCAATGCATGGCTACACTCACCCAATCCTAATAAAATCTGGTCCTACCTCATCCAGGGTGTCGCTGGCGTCGGTGTGATGTCCGCTGGATCCAGAACAAGGTCCCTGTGGTGATAGAAAAAAAAAGAATAATCACATAAGGAAGGGATGGTGACTACCCCTGTGAAACTACCAGCTGGGGGCGCTCTGCTGGCCTGGTAGACTGAGCTATGCCAATGTATAGCAGGGTAATTTAGGACATTTCCCCTAAGTGCTACCACACAGTACTAATGTCCACATTGTGGCCCCTCACAGTAGTAATGCCCATCTTGTGGCCTTTCACAGTAATTAAGCCCACCTTGTGGTCCCTTCACAAAAGTTATGTCCTTCTTGTGGCCCCTCACAGCAGTTATGCCCACCTTTGTTCCTGTCACAGTAGTTATGCCCAGATATGTGCCCCTCACAGTAGTTATGCCAAATATGTGCCCCCTAACAGTAGTTATGCCAAATATGTGCCCCCTAACAGTAGTTATGCCAAATATATGCCCCCTCACGGTATTTATGCCAGATATGTGCCCCTCACAGTGGATATGCCCAGATATGTGCCCCTCACAGTGGATATGCCCAGATATGTGCCCGCTCACAGTGGTTATGCCCAGATATGTGCCCACTCACAGTAGTTATGCCCAGATATGTGCCCCTCACAGTGGATATGGCCAGATATGTTCCCCCTCACAGTAGTTATGCCAGACTATGTGCCCCTCACAGTAGTTATGACCAGATATGTGCCCCCTACAGTGGTTATGCCATATTATGTGCCCCTCACATTAAATATGCCCACATATGTGCCCCTCACAGTGGTTATGCCAGATTATGTGCCCCCCTCACAGTAGTTATGCCTTTATATGTGCCATCTCATAGTTATGCCTTTATATGTGCCCCCCTCACAGTAGTTATGCCAGATTATGTGCCCCTCACATTAGATATGCCCACATATGTGCCCCTCACAGTGGTTATGCCAGATTATGTGCCCCCCTCACAGTAGTTATGGCAGATTAGGTGCCCCCTCAGTAGAGATGCCCACTTTTGTGCCCCCTCACTCTAGTTGTGCCCATCAACCCCCCCCCCTTCCCCTTTGCCCCCAGTCTGCAGTGTTAGGAAAATAAAAAAAAAACACATACTTACCCTCTTCCCTGATGTTGCGCTGCCACACTGACATCGCACTGCTGGCTGTACTAAAGGCAGTTTCCCGGGCCTTCAGAGCTCCTCCCACAGCCAGCAGCCCGATGTGCGGCCAGCAGAGGGAGCGCTAGAGCTCCTGCTTCACTGATGATCTGGAGACAGCCCGGCAGTGACAAGAACTGCCGGGCCGAGTGTATGTGAGTGAGTGCGCGCGTCCTCCCTCTTCCTCCCACCCCCTCTGCGCAAACCTCCCCCACCTTGCCTCATATTAAACATGTAATGGAGCGCCCTGACGGGGCCCGGCATTGTCACTGTACTTCATGCCGGGCCCCTTCACAGCGCTTCATTACATGTTAGTACAGCGGGTCCCCTCCCCCCGCCGGGCCCGGTCGCAGTCGCACTCCCTGCGACCGCGATCGTTACGCCCCTGATCCAGGCTGTTATTATGTGATATCAGAGGACATTACAGGAATAAGGTATAAGAGGAGAGGACTACTACTCCGAGCATGTCCAGGCTGGTATTATGTGATATCAGAGGACATTACAGGGAGGAGGTACTGTATAAGAGGAGAGGGCTACAACTCCCAGTATATCCAAGCTGTTATTATTTGATATCAGAGGACATTACAGGAAGGACTACAACTCCCAGCATAGCCAGGCTGTTATTATGTAATATCAGAGGACTTTACAGGGAAGAGGTATAAGTAGGGTTGCCACCTTTCCCAACAAAAAATACCGTCCAAGTTAAGCCACTGCCCAAAGGGGGTGTGGTTGTGGGGCATGGCTTAACACAGGGTGTTAAGTCGCTATCATACTGTGGCTTCCATTAGTGCCCCCAGAATGAATAATGCCCAGATTAGTGCCCCCAGTAATAGTAATGCCTCCATTAGCTCCCCTCAGAATTAAAACTGTCCACATTAGTTCCCCTAGTAATATGAATGCCCCTATTAGTGCCACCTAGAATGAATAATGCCCCCATTAGTGCCCCCAGTATTTGTAATGCCCCCATTAATACCCCCCAGAATTAATACTGTCCACATTAGTTCCCTCAGTAATATTATTGCCCCCATTAGTGCACCCCAGAATTTATTTCCCCATGAAGAATAATGCACCCCATTTGTGCCCCCAGTAAGAATAATTCCCCCATTAGTGCCCCCCAGGAAGAATAATGCCCCCCATTTATGCCCCCGGGAATAATAATGCCCCCATTAGTGCCCCCCAGGAAGAATAATGCCACCCATTAGTGCCCCCAGTTAGAATAATGCCCCATTAGTGCCCCTAGTTAGAATAATGCCCCCAAAAGTGCCCCCAGTTAGAATAATGCCCCCCATTAGTGCCCTCAGTTAGAATAATGCCCCCATTAGGGCCTCCAGTTTGCTTCTGCAAAACAAAAAAGCTGTCACCTCCTCTATTTTCTTGCGCTGCAGTGACCGCCCCCTGCTGACTGGAACCACAGGACAGGACCTGCGCTCCAGCATGATGAAGTCTCGCAGGTCCTATCCTGCACATCAGCAGCGCGAGCAAATGGAGAAGGTGAGTTATTTTTTATTTTTTTATTAACACTGGGGAGGGGGTATAAAGGCTGCACTAATGAGTGCTCAGCAATGGAAGTGCTCATTAGTAGAACAAAATATAACTGCCGGAAAATCGGATTAACAGTATTGTGCCGATGCACCAGGGGCGCAATCGACAAATGACAGGAACAGTGATAACAAGTTTACATAAATTTACAGAAAGGATAACTGAACTTTGCATCCAAAAATCGCGCCCCAACCACCAAGCACATAAAAATACAGGCAACTCTTCTCTACTATTTTCCTGTCTGAACCATGCTACTCAGGGCACGTTGCTACAACACACTGACTACAGTATCCTGTTCTATGACCTATCACAAATTAGCACCGGTGCACACTCACAGTTCTGTGGGCAGCTGCTTGTCTTGGTCTGGTACGTGGAGGCAGGTTTAGTCTGGATCCTTATCCGGTTGCTTGCTTGTCCCAGTGCGATCTTTTCCTCTCTCTGTCTAGATTGCAGGTACCGGCATCACATAGTTCGGCTCTCACAGCAGCCTAGAAGAATCACTTTACAGTCTCTGTTGTTCTGTCCCACAGCAGCCTGGAAGAATCACTTTACAGTCTCTGTTCACATCAGCCAGAAAAACACACTCCAACCAGGAAGTCACACACCAGACTGAGCCCAGGAACTTGAAACTCCTCCTACATCCTCTGGAACAACCAACTTCATTTATCTCTTACTCAACAAGACAGCAGCCTCTTGTGGCTGGAGGAAGACATCACAGTCTGTGTGAAACCTTATCATTAGCAATACTGGGCAATGTAAATTGGTGTTTCTAAGGGCTGACCATTACAGGTACAAAAAAATTACCGGCACCAGCAAGGCTACTAAAATACCGGCCCTAGGTATAGGAGGAGAGGACTACAACTCCCAGGTACACCACAGATAACACATTGATAACTCTTTGAGTTCAGGTAATACAGTAGATGTCATCTGCAGTCCTGTGTACACACCATAGGTAACAAAAAGTGATCCGAGATAAATTTATGATGCTACTTAATACATAAAGGGGTTATCCAATGTCATAAACAGCCCCCCCACGTGCCGGGCCCCTCACACAGAATATGCCAGATGAAAACATCCGGTGTCAGGGGGGAGCAGCCAATAGCAGGTGGGGAAGGGGACTAGCCTCCCTAGCGTCACCCGCGATGCTAGGGAGCACATCCCCGACCCCGCCTGCCATTGGCTGCTCTCCCCCGACACCGGATGCTTTCATCCGTGTACAGGGAGAAGCAGCAGCGGTGGTGCGGGGATCAGAAGCGGCGCAGGGATAGGGGAGCAGGGTAAGTATATTCACTGTGAGGGCCCGACACATGGGGGGGGGGCAGTTTATGACATTGGATAACCCCTTTAACTGTCTGAGGGAAGGCCCCCTTCTTCACCTATACACTTGCTGGAGGGGGGGCTATTGTTAGTTGGAGTGGGTGTGTCAGTAGACTCTAGGAGCGGGTATGTCAGTGAAGGGGCATAAGTGATGTGCACTATGTATATCCTTGCTACAAATCAATAAATAAACAAGCACTCACCATCTGAAACATATCTAAAGATCTTCAATCAAGATGATGGTGGCTGGCCCGTTGCGAGCAAATGGATGAGGTAAGTATGTGAATGGGCAGCAGACAGGCCCACCAGGGAAGCGAACTGTGTCAGAGGGCCCACCAGGGAAGCAGACACAAAATGAATTTGAAGAAATTTGCTAACCTCTAATATGTATATAAACTTTCATTATTACTGCACTATTATTATTAGAACCAATCTGACTTGAATAAGCAAACAATTAAAATGATAGCAAGATTATGTATTTGTTTTGTTATTATAATAACTATTCTTATTTTAACTTGTTTTAGTAAAGACACAAAGGTTTCCCATGGCAAGATGATGATCACTAAGGAGACAGTGGGATTTCTCGAACTGGTGAGTTTTTCCTACCTTTATGTACTTTTAATTCACTGAAATGGGTATTTTGAGTTCAGAAAACTTAAGAGATTACCTAATCAAAAATTTGCTTCACATTCCCTATTAGTTTAAGGGGCTAATCAGGAAAAAATATTTATGATATCCTCAGGATAGGTCATCAGATCTGCGAGGGTGCGACAACCAGAACCCCCGCAAGGTCAGCTGTATTTTTGAAGCAGAGACTAAAGTCGTGCATGACGGACTTTTATCTCCGATCCCTGAGACAGCTCATCGGCAGAGATGTCGTGACTTGCACCCCCCACTGATGTCATAATAATGACTTATCCCGAGGATAAGTCATCATTATCTTTTCCAGGATATCTCCTTTAATTCTCAGGTAAAGGAGCTGGTCATGTGTTAAGGACTCCCAACTATTTGGCAACATGAAAAATGACTGCAAAGAGCTTATTTCTGTTTGTGGGACCTAAGGTGTCAATAGATTACATGGACAGCTGGTTGGAGGACAATTACAACAGGCGCTACGCCAGTTTTTGGCATAAAAAAAGTGCCAAGACCCCATTTTACGACTTTTTACACGCCCAAGCACCAATATGAGTGATGGGGGTTGGGGAGGGGGGGCAGTGACATTGGGCCACACATTTAACATCTTTTACCCTTTGAGTTGGAGTCGTTTTTACTCCCGACACACAGACTGCCGGTAGTGTGGCTAATTTATGACAAGGCCTACGAAGAGTACAGCTAATCAGCAGATGCATAGCTAAAGACTTATGGACGTAGAGTTGTTATATATCAAAAATATTCAGACAATAACAATATTAAGAAATTTATCGTGATAACGATGTATATGACAATAAATACATATATAAGTATAAAACATTTTACAATTACTCCTATTACAAGTAGGCATATGATTTAAAAAAAAATATATATATTTACATATTGTAAGAAGGTACAAGGAATCATCGTGAGTGATTGGTACGTGTCACCGAGGTTCCTGGCCTCAGTGAAGTAAGAGCCGGTTTTTATTTGTCAGCAGCAGTTGCTCTTTGACAATTAATACTTAGTATGGCTGTATAGCTGATCCGGGACAGCTCTTACTGGGAGTAGTCAAAGTGCTGGGTGGGTGACTACTCCCCATGTTCCAGGCTGGGTTTTGCCAGGCATAAAAACCAGCCAGCACTGCCAGGTGAGGGGGATTACCTCAGTCTGATAGTGGAGCTCAGGAGGTGTGTGTGCTGGGATCTGAGGCTTGTGCCGTGCTGGAGGGCTGAGACCTGTCTATAAGGGAAACAGGCCCCCTAAAAGACTGCTATGGACTGCTGGAGGCAGAACTGCCAACAAGGTGATTTTTGTTATGTGGACTTTCCATTGTGTGTGAACTAACGCCAAGACTGCAAAGTGACATTTTGTTGTTGCTTTATGTGTGAATAAACACGGAAGTTTGATTTAAGAACTGGTAATTTGCCTCTGTACTGCGTCCGCACACCCTGTCTACTAGAGCGAATCACCACAATTGGTGGAGGATGCAGGCAATAGCAGTGAGGCTGGCGTGAATGCTGATATTTTTGGGTTCTGCATTTTTCCAGGCACGGTTGTATGTCGTACATTAAACCAGCTGTATTACAACAAGTGCCCCAAGACAAAATGGAGTCTGTTGTGAGTGCCCTCATGGAGGCTAATCTACAGTAGCGAGAGACAAACCTGCACAAACGCAAGGCTAATAAGCAGCAGCAGGATATCATCCAGTTGCTGCTACAACATGTGATGGCTTTGCAGACAGCAGGAGCAACCCCGAAAGTCCATGATGCCTGGAGAGCAGTCCGTGCCGCGATTCCTAAGATGACCCCTTGCAGACGACATCGAAACCTACCTTGCGATGTACACGAAAGTGGCCATCATGGAGGAGCTACCCCGAGACCAGTGGGCTAAGGTCGTTGCTCCGTTCCTGGCATCCAATTCCCAGCGAGTCTATTTCAACCTGCTCTGAGGAGGGGAGGGTGCCTGGTTCATAGGAAAAGATCAGAAAATGATAATAACACAACCTAAATGGTTCAGGAACAGCATGTGGAGGATGTCTGGATGCATCTTGGACTCCCAGGTCGCTGCTGGGAAAGATGTTGTCCGAGTAGTACGCCACTTTTACAGACTGACAATAATACGCACCAAACCGAAGATAAAATCCATTTTAGAGGAAAAATTGTTAGGAAACATTCTTTCAATGTTATTTTCAGCCCAAACCATGTAGACCATGGGTAACGGGGGAATCATGTTTCAATTCCAGAGAGGGAGCCTGAGAACGGCTATGGCTACCACATCCAAGCAAGGCAGCATGCACGCAAATTACCTATTAGGTATAATTAGGTGAGGGCCTGCAGGTGAGCTGACCCTGTAAAAGATTGTAGGTGAAGGCCTGCTGGTGACCCTCAAAAACATTTGGAGAGGGGGGCGGAGCTAGCGCCGGACGGAGATGGTCGCATAGCTCTCTGCTCTGTGAGGAGACTCGTCCCTAACGCCAGCAAAAATCAGCTTTCATTAGCAAAAATGGTCAAGATCGGGAATGCCAGACATGGTGACACACCTGCTCCCTCTAAGAACCAAGCATCGAGCGGAGATATGGAGAAATTTCTCAAAAAGGCTGCCGCCACGATCGCGGCCAGAGAACCTAAGATGGCGCCGACGCCACAGCCTAAAGCTCTGATCCGCGCACCTGCATTGTCGGAAGGGGAAAGCGACTCAGAATGCTCACATCCCACTACAGAGCTTCCGATCACAAGAAAGTACCTCGACCGTGCTCTAAATAGAGTAATGGAGCCTATCCTGACGGAACTTTCAGGGTGAGACAAATAGGGGAACGTGTGGAGTCTTTGGAAACACACCAAGCAGCGATATTAAACCACCAGGCATCGGTGTCAGACTCCTTCAGACGCTGCGCCTCATACTTAAACGACCTCCACAACTCACTAGAGGATCAGGAGAATAGGGGGCGCCGAAATAACCTGAGATTTAGAGGTGTGCCAGAATCGGTCCCCCCTGGTGAAGTGTCAGCCGCCATTATAGAAATCTGCGGATCGCTACTGGGCCCCGATCACCCGCAAGAAATCATTATAGAACGGGCGCATAGAGCCCTGAGGCCCAAGCCAAAGCCAACAGAACCACCCAGAGATATCATTTGCAAATTTCTCAACTTTCAAGTAAAGACAGCCGTCCTGGACTCTGCACGCAATCACCCGGATTTGGTTTATGAAGATTCCAGGGTCGAGATATTCCAGGATTTAGCCCCATCAACCTTGAAGAAGCGTAGATCCCTCAAGCCCCTGACGGACTGGCTTCGGTCCAACAAAGTGTTGTATCGCTGGTCCTACCCATTTGGACTAACCTTTTCATACGCAGGCAAAAGGGTTATTGTAAAGAGTATGGTGGCTCACTATCGCCTGTAACTATGGGTGGGTGCTGCTAAGCCTAATGACTCACCCAGTCAAAAAGGTTAATATTGTATACAGAGAGGCTGAGCACTCTCCCAATGGACCACACAAAGACTATTCAAAAATTATTAGATTTATTACACCAATATATAGATCTAAAAACAAAATCACAATAAAACAAATTACACAATAAAATTACACATTAAGAATAATATTAAAATTGTTGTTCAGATAAAAAGCATAAAATTTTATGATTGCGGTGGTATACAAAAGGGTAACATATACAACTTGAATAAAAAGGATGTGTCCTAATTGGAAAAAACAAGAGGATCGATAATGGATTATTCGACACTATGAGAATACATTTTCGACTATAAGAAGATATATATTCGAATAAATATGAAAATTTTCGGATGAATGTCCAAACTGAAATTTTCGATTATGTGAAGATAAATATTCGAATGAATAGGAAAATAAATTTTCGAATGAATGTCCAGACTGAAATTCGATATAGACTTATAGTTATTCTATCGATAATAATCAGTCGATATTCCCTGTATGGCAAAACGAAATAACACTAATACCGTCTGACTATAGCACACGGTGGCGTCCCACGTGGCTGATGGAGTCAGAGTCGGTGGTACCTGTTTATAGCAGTTCAGCAGGTGCAGTGTGAATATTGTAGCCCTCCGTGTAGAGATTCTTTGATAAAGAGATTGATTTCAGCTCTGTCACTTCAAGGGTTTAAATGGTTTGAATGTTCGCTATGTGCCATAAGAGTCCATCAGGGTGAAAAGGGGTCGATTCAAATCGTTAGAGTCAGGACGTCCATCAGCTGATGTGCGGGTCTTTTGAAACCAGACGCGTTTCGGGGTCTTTTCCTAGCCCCTTCCTCTATATATTGGTGTAATAAATCTAATAATTTTTGAATAGTCTTTGTGTGGTCCATTGGGAGAGTGCTCAGCCTCTCTGTATACAATATTAACCTTTTTGACTGGGTGAGTCATTAGGCTTAGCAGCACCCACCCATAGTTACAGGCGATAGTGAGCCACCATACTCTTTACATTAACCCTTTTGCCTGCGTATGAAAAGGTTAGTCCAAATGGGTAGGGTTTGTCTTTGTGTGGTCCATTGGGAGAGTGCTCAGCCTCTCTGTATACAAAAGGGTTAATGTTTCTTCCTTCACAGATCTAACAGCAGTGTATGATCTATTAAAAGTGCCTCCAATGCCAATTGAAAACTGGGAACTCTTTCAAGACCTAAGCATCCTGCCTGATATTCCCAGCGTGGTCCCTTTTGAAGTCCTCCGTACACCGAAGTCTTCCCGCTCCAAGAAAAGAGGCCAGCATCTTACCCCTAGAAGCCTCTCACAAGAGCAATAGATGGACGTATGGAGCCTTTACCTAATTGTATTAGTTTATAATGTTATCTAGAATCCTCAGCTCTGTGTAACTTAATGTCAGAGTCTCACCATTGCATTTCCTAATGTGACTTTTCCCTGAAAGGAAAAGTCTTTTCTTCCTTTTCTTGCCAAAATACGGCCCATACCTGGGCGTTATACGGTCTCCTAACCGGTCTTCCGACCACTTAAACCCCCCCATCAATACGACATACCTTACTATGTCTGTTCTCTTATATTTTGTTTGTTTAACCCGTTATGTCCTGTTTTCCCTTTCCTTCTCTATCTCTATTCCTCGACCAAGGTATTTGCCTCCACCATTGACATGGATTGAACTCCTTTCTTCCACATCTTCTCTGATACACCGAACAGTGGACCCCCACAAGCCTGACATGCTCTCTTGGGAAAGATCACACCAGCTACAAGGTAATTCCGCACACACCCTTACCAATGGCTGACCTCTTGGTAGCTTCTTATAATGTCAAGGTTTTTCACTCCCCATCAAAACGGAGCCAAATCTTTGCCATTCTGAGAAAAGCCGGGGCTGGGGTGATATTTCTACAAGAGACACATTTCCGCTTTAACCATTACCCTGATATGCGCTTCTCCCATTACTCCAACTGGTATCATTGTGGGGGAGGTTCTTCAGCTTCTAGCGGAGTTAGCATAGGGCTACAAAGGAAAATCCCTTTCAAATTTATCAGTCAAATACTGGACCCGGAGGGAAGGTATATCCTACTTAAAGGTACTATTGGACCGCAGACTTACACCTTAATCAACCTATATGCCTCCAATTCTAGCCAGTCCCGCTGGTTCTCTGACATTTTCCCTGTCATAGAATCCTTCAAAGAAGGTATAGTAATTGCAGGTGGCGATTTCAACGTGGCTCTACTACCGCAACTAGATATATCCTCCCACAAATCATCCCACTCTAACAAGTCCTTAAGAGCAATTAGGAACCTCTTATGGGAATCACATCTGGTAGATGTATGGCGATCTCACCATCCCAACACCTCAGATTTCACATTTTATTCCTCTATGCATGGCTCCTATCACAGAATAGACTACCTGTTTATCTCTAAAGAACACATACATCTATGTAAAGAGTCATCTATAGGCTCTATACATTTATCGGACCATTCTCCCATCTTTATATCAGTTCTAGCTCCCCATGAAACCCCATCGTGCTTTAATTGGCGCCTAAATGAGTCTCTCCTGGGATATCAGGACTCAATCGAGGCAATATCTAAACATATCACAGAGTACTTTTCCCTTAATAAGAACCCGGAACTCCAGATAAATACTCTCTGGGACGCCCATAAACCAGTAATTAGGGGTCACTTCATTAGCATAGGCACGCATGTAAAGAAAGTTAGAGAAAAAGAAATTGATGAAGCTCTAAAAAATATTCAGAGGCTTGAATCCCAGTACAAAATTAAGCCCTCCGACCCAAAATTCCAAGAGCTGTCGAGATATAGAGCCAAACTCAAATCCCTCCTAACTTCCAGAGCAGCCAAATTCTATATGAACTCCCAACATAAATTCTTCGCCCATGGAGATAGGGCCACCAAATTTGTCATGAGCAGGATTAAAGGGAGGAGATCTGCAAACTATGTCCATCAATTATCTTCGCAAGATGGGACCCCCATCTTCTCCTCTACCCAGATTGCTGCCCATTTTCGCTCCTACTACAACGACCTCTATAATCTTCCCCCTAATGTAGATTTGGAAACCCATGCCTCTGCTACATCAACCTTTTTAGAAGCCGCTAAACTACCAAACATTTCCCCAGCACAGAAGTTAGCCCTAGAAGCCCCCTTTTCCCTAAATGAGCTCAAAAAAGCAATGAACCAAATGCCGTCAGGAAAGAGCCCAGGCCCCGACGGTCTCCCGTTAGCCTACTACAAAGCATTTCATGAACTCCTATTCCCTCATCTCTTAGAAGTTTGCAATCAGACTCTCCAGGGAACCCCTCTCTCCAGAGATATGACAGCGGCCAACATCACTCTTATTCCTAAAGAAGGGAAAGATGCTAAATTGTGCCCCAGCTATAGACCCATCTCCCTCCTAAACATAGACCTCAAACTCCTGGCCAAGATGTTAGCTAACAGATTAGCTACTCTCCTCCCCCAACTAATCCATGGAGATCAGGCAGGCTTTATCCGCAACAGAGAAGGCAAAGATAACACCACTAGGGTAATCAATACCCTCTGCCATGCTAAGCGGATTTCCTCTCCCCTGCTTCTACTTAGCACAGATGCAGAAAAAGCATTCGACAGGGTCAACTGGTCATACTTAAAACACGTTCTGTCGAAATTTGGCATACCTGACCCTTTCATCCAGGCGACCTTTTCGATGTATAAACAAGCTACTGCATCTGTCCTAATCAATGGTACCATATCTCCCCCATTTTCTATTAGAAATGGGACACGCCAGGGTTGCCCCTTATCACCTCTCCTATTTATATTGGCTCTTGAGCCGCTACTAGCATCTATAAGATTGGACCAGGAGGTAAAGGGTCTATGTTTGGGAGGCAGGGAACAGAAATTAGACGCCTTTGCGGATGACGTCTTGATAATGACGATCAATCCGAAGGTCTCACTACCTCGAATCCAGACCCATTTAAATACATATAGCATTTTGTCAGACTTCAAAATTAACTCCAGCAAGTCATTGGTCCTCTGTTCAGGCATATTACAGACAATTAGACACCAATTGATGGTAGATTCCCCATTTAATTGGTCCTCTCCCAATATTAAATACTTAGGGGTAAGGATCAGTTCTGAAATAACTGAACTCTTTTCCCTTAATTATACCCCCTTAAAGCAATCACTTTTTGACGCAATAGATAATCTGGCCCGATCTAGCCCGACACTGTCCTGGTTCGGTCACAAAAACCTTCTCTCCTCCTTAATACTCCCCCGACTTACCTACTTACAGCAAACCCTCCCCATCCCAGTCCCCAAAAGCTACTATAACTCTATAATGCAAAAATTCAGGTCCTTCATCTGGAATGGAAGAAAAGCGAGATTGTCATCTGCTCTTCTCACTAAGCCCAGACATGCAGGGGGAATAGGCTTACCAAATCCTGAACTGTACGGAAAGGCCATTCTCCTCTCACGTGCTATTGCATGGTTACGCCCTTCTCCACCTTCTTTAGCGGTACTGGTAGAACTAGAGATACTAAACAGACCAGCCAGAGCACTTCTCCTAGGTCATAAATTGTTTCTTCCCGGCTCTATGTCCCACTACCCAATTCTTAAAGCCACGCTTGAGACATGGAAGTGGATATCCTCCACACATTGCCATATCCCATTCCCCTCCCCAACGCTATCAGTGTCTGATGTTTTAAACACAGCCCCTCCTGTCCTAAGAAGTGCAACCTCAACAGGACTTTTATCCTCAGCTACCTCTGTGATTTCTCCAAGGATACACAAAATAAGCGTAGGGAGTATTTTGATATCAAGAAAAGATTACGGGATGAAAACATCAAATACTCTATGTTATACCCCGCAAAGCTAAGAGTGGTTTATAGGGATACTGTAATGTTTTTCCATTCACCTAAAGAAACCTTGGAATGGTTAGATACTGTCAGGGACTAGGAATTGGATTTGGGCCGATACGGCAGGAGATTGATCTAATGAAGGGGGAGGTGGAATAGGGGGGGTGGCCCATGGACGGATGGGCGAATTGTGAGAGGTTGACAACGATGCTTTGCATCAGTGAACCAGTCAGGGGGATATGTTGGGGTGGGAAAAAAGGGGCGGGGGGAGGGTGGGGATGGATCCTGGCCTGGCTGCGGTTGCTTTGGGGGGGCGACGGACGTCTCCTCTATAGCTTACATTATGACTAATAATAGAGTGATGATATGGAATGTGCGTGGACTGGCCGATAGAACGAAACGGGTAGTGGTGTTCGATTTGATTATTCGACACCTCCCCGCAATAGTGGCCCTACTTGAAACGCACGCTGCACCTGACATCCCAGAATACCTAACAAAGAGGTGGGCGGGACATCAGTTCCACTCCGGCTTTTCGTCATGTTCCCGAGGGATAAGTGTGTATGTACACCAAAGTATTGACTTTATTTTGTTAGATCAGTCGATCAATAGAGATGGGAGATTCATCTTCCTCTACGCCCAATGGAATGGTAGAAAGTGCGTCCTTGCCTTTCTGTATATCCCGCCACCTTTTGCAATGACAGTCCTAAATCAGCTGATGGTCTTCATCCATAATAGAGAGCGGTCTCCGGTACTAATATGCGGCGACTTTAACTGCGTGCTGGACCCGGCGCTGGATAGAATCTCAGTTGCGGGGAAAAGTGTGCAGGGAAAACACGCCTTATTTCGAGGGTTCTGTGAGGAGTTAGGACTAATAGACGTCTGGCGATGGCTTTATGGTAACAAACAGGTGTTCTCTTGCTTTAGTAAAACATATAGTGCAATGTCCAGGATTGATATTGCCCTGGCCAATGGCGAGATGCTCGATTCTATTTTAAAAATGACATATGAGATTCACGGTATCTCCGACCATTCACCGATTCTATTGATGATGAAGACTGGCCAACAATCTGATATTAGTAGATCGTTCAGATTGAACGAGCACTGGCTAACTATATTAAGAAGTGCAACCTCAACAGGACTTTTATCCTCAGCTACCTCTGTGATTTCTCTCGCCCTCCCAACTGGAGAATGGATGGATTTAAAAGCTACAAATGTTTTGCTAAACCCTCATCCGCGGGATTTTTTTTCAGTCACCTACATCAGAGCCTACTTGAAACAACACATTAAATTTAGGGATCTCCTTCGCCCGCGGGTCTGGCTAGAATCCCAGATATCCTTACACTCACCACCCAGAAAACTCGTCTCACAAATCTACAGTAAACTGCGGTTACCCCCCATGATAGCTAAACCTTCCTTTGTGACGCAATGGGAACAAGACTTGAACATTGTAATCCCCTATGAATCTCTACCCAAACTGCTGGATTCTCCTCATGGGGCCTCCCGCTGTGTCAGAATCCAGGAAAATGGATATAAAATCCTTACTAGATGGTACAATACGCCAGATAAAACATCAAGATATGCCGTGAATGCTTCTGACATTTGCTGGAGGTGCCTTGGGGAGAAGGGAACTTTTCTCCACATCTGGTGGACCTGCCCCCTTATCCTTAAATGGTGGGGCGAGGTCTTTTCGGTTGTAAACAAAATTTGTGGCACCTCAATCCCTCCCTCTCCACAAATTGCTCTTCTATCTTTTTTCCATGGCATGGGAGATGCAAAACCCCCATTTGTATTCACACAGATGCTGCTCGCAGCTAGATTACAGATCCCGAAACACTGGTTACAAGCTGTAGCCCCATCCCTAGAACAATGGATTCAAAAAGTGGATCAGATCCATAGGTTTGAAGAATTGTCATCCTGGGAAACACGTACCCATGTAACTTTCCTCAAAAAATGGTCCTTGTGGTCCAAGTATAGATCCCCCACAACGTAACCTCTTTACTACTTTCCACTACATGTGCCTCCTTGATCTATACCACTCCAAAGATGGATAGGGATTGATTTGTGTACCATATCGTGAAAGGCGCTACACTGCTGTATCTACCATTTATCTACTCTGTATCTATACTATTTTAATATGGCCTGCGAGCCGAAACCTTGGTATCCCTGTTACCTATTGTTATACTTGAAAACTTATAATAAAAATATAAATAAAATAAAAAAAATAAAAAAATAAAACATTTGGAGAAAGGACCTGCTGATCTGACCATCTAAAACATTATGGGCGAGGGCTTGCTGCCGCTTTGGTGACGCTAGATAACCTGGGGCCGATCGCACGTCCCTGTGACGGCGACGATCTATTCGGATGTCTGCCCTATCAACTTTCGATGTTATTTTAAGTGCAAACCATGGTGACCACGGGTAACGGGGGAATCATGGTTCGATTTTGGAGAGGGAGCATGCTATGGCTACCACATCCAAGCAAGGCAGCATGCGCGCAAATTACCTATTAGGTATAATTAGGTGAGGGTCTGCAGGTGAGCTGACCCTGTAAAATATTTTAGGCGCTGGACTGCAGGTGAGCTGACCCTGTAAAAGATTGTAGGTGAAGGCCTGCTGGTGAGATGACCCTGTAAAAAATTAAATGCGAGGGCCTGCTGGTGAGCTGACCCTGTAAAAGGTTTTAGGTGTGGGCATGCTGCCGAGCTGACCCTCTAAAAGGTTGTAGGTGAAGGCCTGCAGGTGAGCTGATCCTCTAAAACATTATATGCGAGGGACTTTAGGTGAGCTGACCCTGTAAAAGAATTGAGGTGCGGGCCTGCTGGTGAGCTTACCCTGTAAAACAATATATGCGAGGGCCTGCTGGTGAGCTGACCCTCTAAAAAATGATATGCAAGGTCCTGCTGGTGAGCTGACCCTCTAAAAACTTATATGCCAGGGCCTTCTAGTGAGCTGACCCTGTAAAATATTGTAGGTGAGGGCCTTCTGGTGAGCTGACTCTGTAACACATTATATGCAAAGGGCATATATGTGAGGGCATTATATGCGACAAATAAGCATTTGTTGATATGATGAAAGAGGAGAAGGAGGATGAGAAAAGGAAGATTCAACCTTATACCCTTGTTTGTGGTGGAAGGGGTGCATGGGAATACAGTGTATTCAGTACATTATAAACAACACATTTAAAGTGCCTTTATGTTCATCAGCTTTCCTCTGGTGGAGTTGAGAAGTCATGGTCAGTCCAGGCCTTGTTCATATTTTCAGTTGACAGGCGGATACGCTTATCTGTTATAATGCCACCAGCAGCACTCAGACAAAACACTGGCAGCAGGACAGGCCAGCACCTCCAAGGCGTAGAGCGCCAGTTCATGCCACGTTTCCAGCTTGGACACCCAGTAGTTGTAAGGCACTGAGGGATCATTGAGGACACTGACACGTTCTGCTATGTGCCATGTAACAGAAGCCCTCAGTTTGTCTGTTGGAATATTGTGGATTTTGGGGTACATTTTAATGCATATAAAAAAAATGTGGTTTTACTGTCTGGAGATGATTAAGTTACCTACAGTGTCTAACCTGATTATCTCCCAGTCAGAGGGGAGGCATTGTGTGTCCTGTATGGGAGTTTTTATACACAATGTGGTTTTACTGTCTGGAGATGATTAGGTTACCTACAGTGTCTAACCTGATTATCTCCCAGTCAGAGGGGAGACATTGTGTGGGACTGTCCTGGATTGTGTGATTATTTCCATTGGTCTGTGTGTTTGTAACGCAGCTCTCCATCAGGTCCACAGAAGAGGTCCCCTTACAGGGAGACTGGTATATAAGGCCAAGGGTGGCACCCATAAATGTTTTTCTTCTTACCCTCAACTCGCAGCCTCGTCTCGTGTTGTAGGGAACAGCTATATCACAACTAGCTCTTGTAAGAGCTGCACAGCTACTGGAACTCGTAACTCGGCTTGGAAGTCTCTACAGCGCCACGCAGACCAGGGGAGAAGGACATCGCCAACGGTTGATACCGTTACATACTCCTTTACCATCTTCCAAAATGTTTCCCTCCTTGTGACACTAGGCCGCGCATCAGGGTGAGGGTGCTGGCGGGGTGTCATGAAACTGTCCCAGGCTTTTTAGAGTGTTGCCCTGCTTCTGTTGGAACTTCTGTGTGTTCCCCTTGTCTCCCATCATCGGTTGGCCTAGGAACTATGGACTCTGCTGCCAGCGTTGTCAGATGGAAATTTTTGGAGCAGTTTTTCAACAAGGATCTTCTGGTATTGCACAGTTTTGTTAGTCCTCTCCACCAGAGGAATGAGAGATGAGAAGTTCTCTTTGTAGCAGGGGTTGAGAAGGGTGAACAACCAGTGATCCGTGTTGTCTAAAATGCGTATAATGCGCGGGTCGCGGGAAAGACAGCCTAACATGAAGTCAGTCATGTGTGCCAGAGTCCCAACAGACAAGACCTCGCTGTCGTCATTAGGAGAATCACTCTCAATCTCCTCATCCTCTTCCTCCTCTTCTGCCCACCCACGCTGAACAGATGGAATTAAACTTCCATGGGTACTACCTTCTGTAGTGGAGGCAACTGTCTCCTGCTCCTCCTCCTCCTCATCGTCCAATTCGCGCTGAGAAGGCAAACTGAGGGTGGTCTGGCTATCACCCTGTGTAATATCTTCCCCCATTTCCACCTCTTCCACATGCAAAGCGTCGTACTTAATTGTGAGCAGCGAGCGTTTAAGTAGACACAGAAGTGGGATGGTTACGCTAATAGCGTTATCGCTGTTCACCATCTGTGTTGTTTCCTCAAAGTTTCTTAAAACCTCTCAGAGGTCAGACATCCATGCCCACTCCTCCCTTGAATAGCAGAAGCTGACTGGAAAGGCGACGACAATGTTGCAGCTGGTATTCCACTACTGCCCTCTGCTGCTCACAAAGCCTGGCCAACATGATCGAACGTGGAGTTCCAATGCGTGCTCACATGCCACAACAGCCGGGGAGCTGGCAATTTCAAGTGCTGCTGCAGACTTGACAGACCGGCTGTAGATGTTGATGACTTGCAGAAATCTGCACAAACCCGGCGCACCTTCACCAGTAGCTCAGGCAAATTAGAGTAGGTTTTGATAAACCGCTGAACCACAAGGTTGAACACGTGGGCTAGGCATGGGATGTGTCTGACTTTGGCAAGCTCCAAAGCCACCACCAAGTTACGGCCATTATCAGACACAACCAAGCCTGGTTCTAAGTTGAGTGGCGAGAGCCACAGTTCTGGTCTCTCTTTTCCTGCCATAGCTCTGCTGTTTGTCCCCTAAGCATATCAGCTTCAGCCCGGCCTGTTGCCACTTCCCCACTGCAGTGCTACACTGCTTCTAGCTACCGACTGATGACTGACTGGTGCTGCACGCAGATAATTCAGAGGTGGAAGTGGAGGAGGAGGCGGAGGAGGAGAATTGGGGGTTAGAGCCACTAATGTAGGTGCTGGCGTAAACCCTGATCAACGTAGGGCCCGCAATCCTTCGCATCAGTAGCACCTGTGCCATCCCAGGGTACGACTCGCTCCCGGCCTCCACAACATTCACCCAGTGTGCCGTCAGGGAAATGTAACATCCCTGGCTGAATGCACTTGTCCATGTGTCCGTGGTTAAATGGACCTTCCCAGTAACTGCTTTGGTAAGGGCACATGTGATGTTACGGGACACATGGTGTAGAGCAGGCACGGCACACCTTGAAAAATAGTGGCGGCTGGGGACTGCGTAACGCGGGACGGCCGCCAACATCAGACTGCAGAAGGCCTCAGTGTGCACAAGCCTAAATGGCAACATTTTCAGGGCCAGTAATTTGGAAAGCTGAGCATTTAGTGCTGTGTGTGGGTGGCTGGGTATTTTCGCTTGCGTTCAAAGGCCTGGGGTAAGGACATTTGGACGCTGCGCTGGGACACGGAAGTGGATGTGGTCGCTGATGGTGCTTGCGAAGGTCCAGGTGCAGGGCGGGAGGCATCCGGACCTGCGCCTTTGACAGGGGATTGGACAGCGCGTAACATAGGGGAAGAGGAGGCAGTGGTGTGACCAGCAGACACAGATTGTGGACTCAGGCGTTCGTCCCACTTATTACGGTGCTTGGATACAATGTGGCAGATCATGCTGGTGGTGGTAAGGTTTCTAATGTTTACGCCCCGGCTTATTTTCGTATGGCACAGGTTTAAAACTACTATTCTTTTGTCGTCCACACTTTCCTCAAAAAAGCGCCATACTGCGGAACATCTACGCCTTGGCAAGGGAGATTTCCGCAAGGGGGTGCTCCGTGGAACAGTTGCGGGCCTGTTTGTTGTGGCCCGCCTTCTCCCTTTTGGCACCCTACTGCCTCTTCCAGCCTGTTGCGGTGCTGCAGATCCCTCCCCCTCTGTACTGCTGTCCTCGCTCGGCTTTCCACCTTCCCAGGTTGGGTCAGTGGCCTCATCGTCCACCACCTTCTCTTCCACTTCCTCACTCTGATCATCCTCCTGATTTATTGACCTAACCACAACCTCAGTGATTGACAACTGTGTCTCATACTCTTCATCAACCTCTTGAGACAGTAATTGCGGTTGACTCATTGGCAACTGTGTCTCATCATCATCCACCTCATTAAACACTAATTGCCGTTCCCCACCGTCATGTTCTTGTGACTGTGGATGCTCAAGAGGTTGGAAATCAGGGCACAAGATCTAATGTCCCTCTTCAAACGTGCTTAGTGAGAGGGCCAAATCAAGTAATGGCAATGAAAAGAGGTCCTCGGAATATCCGAGTGTGGGATCACTTGTTTGGCCAGCCTGTACATGGTGGGAGGAAGGAGGATCAGGGTGAGATTTGTGTTGACCAGACTCCTGGCTACTGAGACTGGACTTGGTGGAAGACAGGGTGGTGCTTAACCACCTCCCGTCCGCCCATAGACTATAAACGTCCGGGAGGTGGTTCTCTATTTCTGAATGGACGTTCCAGAACGTCCGTTCAGAAAGTGCAGCTGATCGGGTTGCCCGCTGTCAGTGACAGCAGGGCAACCCAGAGAGAAGGCAGGGACAGTTCCCAGGTGTCCCTGCCTTCTAGATCGCTGCATACACAGCGCTCACCAAGCTCTGTAGTGCTTCCTGTTCCGGCCCGGCGGTCATGTGACCGCCGTGACCGGAGAGTGCAGGAGCTGTGTGAGGTCTTTCAGAGACCTCGATCAGCCCTGCACTGAGGCTGTACAGCGCAGAATTATGCTGTACAGCCTCTCTGGGGGGTGTATTTCTCCTGTAACTGTGGCTACTATGTCAGCCCCAGTTACAGGAGAAATCAACAGTGAAAAAAAAAAAGAAAAAGCGAAGTAAATGTCCCCCAGAGGTCTTGTATGACCTTATGGGGGACGAAAAGTGTAAAAAAAATAAAAATAAAGGGTTGAAAAAAAAATAATTGCCGCGGTATCGCCGCGTCTGTAAAAACCAGCTCTATAAAAATATCACATGACCTAACCCCTCGGGTGAACACCGTAAAAATTTTAAAAAAAAACTGTCAAAACAAGCAATTTTTGTCACCTTACATCACAAAAGGTGCAACACCAAGTGATCAAAAATGCCTATGTCCCACAAAATGGTACCAATAAAACCGTCACCTCATCCTGCAAAAAATGAGCCCCTACATAAGAAAATCTCTCAAAAAATAAAAAAACTATAGCTCTTAGAACATGGAGACACTAAAACATAATTTTTTTTGTTTCAAAAATGCTATTATTGTGTAAAACTTTAATAAATAAGAAAAAGTATACATATTAGGTATCGCCACGTCCGTAACAATCTGCTCTATAAAAATGTCACTTGACTGAACCCCTCAGGTGAACGCTGTAAAAATAAATAAATAGAAACTGTGCTAAAACAACACATTTTTTGGTCACCTTGCCCCATAAAGTGTTATAATGAATGATCAAAAAATCATATGTACCCAAAAATAGTAGCAATTAAACTGGCACCTTATCCCCTAGTTTCCAAAATGGGATCACTTCTTTGGAGTTTCTACTGTAAGGGTGCATCAGGGGGCTTCAAATGGGACATGGCATCTAAAAACCATGTGGAGTTCCTTTTCTTCTGTGCCCTGCCGTGTGCCCATACAGCAGTTTATGACCACATGTGGGGTGTTTCTGTAAACCTCAGAATCTGGGTAATAAATATTGAGCTTTGTTTGGCTGTTAACCATCGATGTGTTAAAGAAAAAAATTGATTAAAATGGAAAATCTGCCAAAAAAGTGAAATTTTAAAATTTGATCTCCATTTTCCTTTAATTCTTGTGGAACGCCTAAAGGGTTAACAAAGTTTGTAAAATCGGTTTTGAATACCTTGAGGGGTTTAGTTTCTACAATGGGGTCATTTATGGGGGTATCCACTATGTAGGCCCCACAAAGTGACTTCAGACCTGAACTGGTCCTTAAAAATTGGGTTTTGGCAATTTTCTTAAAAATTTGAAGAATTGCTTCTAAACTTCTAAGCCTTCTAACGTCCTAAAAAAATAAAATGACATTTCCAAAATGATGCCAACATAAAGTAGACATATGGGGAATGTTAAGTAATAAATATTTTATGAGGTATCACTTTCTGTTTTAAAAGCAGAGAAATTTAAATTTAGAAAATTGCAAATTTTTCAAAATTTTTGGTAAATTTGGGATTTTTTCATAAATAAAGGTGAAATATTTTGACTCAAATTTATGACTGTCATGAAGTACAATGTGTCACGAGAAAACAATCTCTGAATGACTTGGATAAGTAAAGGCGTTCCAAAGTTATTACCACATAAAGTGAGATATGTCAGTTTTGCAAAATTAGGCCTGGTCAGGAAGGGGGCAAATGGCCCAGATGGCAAGTGGTTAACCAACTGGAAGCATTATCTGCTGCAATCCAACCGACCACCTGCTCGCACTGGGCTGACTTCACGGGCGTTATCCTGCGCCGCCCTGCAAACTGGGAGATGAAGCTTGGTATCCTGGATGATTGTTTTTATTGTGCTCTGGAAGTAGGCACAGTTTCTCAAAAGCCCAAGGCCACGGCCTTTGCGTGCACCATCAGCATCACGGCCACTTCCCCGTCCCTTACTGCTTGCCTTCTTTATTTTAAATGTGATATATGCTTGAAAGTATGTCACACGTACAGTAGCGTAGGATTTGGAAGTGTATGCGCAAAAATATTTACAAAGGTATTTGTGATGAGGAAATGTTATACAGGACAGGTACCACAGGTAATGTCACTGTTTGCAGTGTGTACAGAAAAAGTACACTGGATGTCACTGATATTTTAGGGATGCGCGCACTTTAAACAGGAGATGTGGCGCAGATAATTTTACTGTCCGCAGCGGACACCGTCTACGGAAAAAGTGCCCTGGATGTCATTGATATTTTAGGGATGTGCACACATTAAACAGGAGATGTGGCACGGATAATTTAATTAATTGTCCACAGCGGACACCGTCTATGGAAAAAGTACACTGGATGTCACTGATATTTTAGGGATGCTCACACTTTACACAGGAGATGTGGCGCAAATAATTTAACTAAATATTCAATTACACTCCCTACACTCTCTGTCCCTTCCTATGCTCAGCTCTCCCTGACTACGAATGAGCCGAACATGTGTCATCGGGTGCTATATAGCACTGATGACGCATTCCGGCCAGCCAATCATTGTTGCCAGTAGCCAACATGGCTACTGGCATTACAGTGAGGGCAGCACTTACCTGCACGTTTATTGGCTGCGTAGCGCCAAGAAACATGCGGGGAGGAGACTCGAGCATGGTGCTCAAGCACATGCGGTACTCGGCCGAATAACGCCATGTGCCGAGCATCGAGATGCTCGAGCCGAGCAGGTGTTCGGCCAAGCATGCTCGATCAACACTACCGACTACTAAAAAGTGTAGGGTGAGATTTTGACAAGACTGATGGTGAATGTGTTAGTCTGGGCCCAGCGGGTACATCAGTGGGGGTTTAAGCTGGCGGAGCATGCAAGGCCCCAGTATTATGACTTATTCCACCTCTTGCAAAAATGGCTACAGCCTGATGTGCTGAGTCCCACGGCTATGCTGGATAGACTATTGGCTGATATGTTCTGGAGGGCTCTGCCACCCCCTCTCCAGCACTGGATCAGCCAGTTGTCTCCTGGCAATTCCCTGAAAATGGTGGACCTGGTGGAGGCTTTATTTATTATTATAAAGGCTTTATTATACTCACAACAGCACCGCTAGTAATCAGCATATAAAATCATCTGAAATATCGCTGCCCGACCCGGGTCGGGCAGCGATATTTCAGATGATTTTATATGCTGATTACTAGCGGTGCTGTTGTGAGTATAATAAAGCCTTTATTCTTTGACATATTCACGGGTACTGCACTATGTTGCTCATCTTTTGAAGGGTTACCGCTGTCCTGTGAAGTTTCGGTCGGCAGTGTGCCGTGTGCCTGTGGGGAAGTTTCAGCGTGGGATACGATTTAAACTGCGCTTTCCTTTAACAAGGCGTTTCCAAACTATACCTCCTTTGAAGCGCGGACCTGGACTCTGGTTTATTGATTGCATGTGATAAGGAGGTTGGATCGACTCCTATTCCCAGGACTGCTGCTTAGTTTGCGACTTTGACACGTAGAACTATTTATTTATTTTTCCTGGCTCTGATAGTCTGCTGGCGGTGTCAGGAGCCTAGCCATGTAAGAGCTGACTGTCCACATCAGGTGAAACCCATGGATACTAACTATGGCTACCATCAGTTGTTATATGCCAGGAAGCTGTGTGCAGCAGGTACCCCCCTTGTGCCGGGTGTAAGTGGGAGACACTCCAGCGGAGGCTCTGCTGGACTCAGGGAGTCTGGTGTCCCTAGTAAGGGCTCCCCTGGTACGGTCCACGGAATATACTGGCCGGAAAGTCGGGGTCATGTGCATCAATGGAGATTTAAAAGACTATCCCACTGCCACGAGGGTGTCAAGAGCCACGTCTGACTCCGTTATACCCGGGGTCAGGAAGTCGCAACGGGTGGCTGCGCGTTCTATGTATAAAGATAGTGCTGTTTCGTAATGGTAGCTTTCTGGGCTTGCCTTGCAACCCTTTTTGGCTCACTCAGGAATCCATAGCTTCTTCTCCACAGCTGTTTCTTGTCCAGCACTTCTAACCTCCTTATATTCCCCTCTCTCACTTCTCTGGTTGCCAGATATAGAGCTTCCTGCCTGGACTTCTATACTGACCCACTGGAGCTGTGTAGCTGTGTTCCCTGGTTGTTGTTCCAGAACGTTACCCTCCGGATCCCTGTTGGGCCTTTTGTGGTTTGCTGTTGTCGCCCACCTGGGATTATATGTTTTTCTGTATTGGCTGTCCTCTCCTTGGTGTTTTCCTTTTAGTGTCAGTGGTGCGGACTAGTGATCCCACCGCCCCGTTCACTACATAGGGCTCATCTTAGGGAAAGCCAGGGTTTAGGCACGTGATCGGCGTACGGGTGAGGAACCCGTCTAGGGACGTCAGGCAGTCAGGTGCCAGCCTCAAGGTGAGTCAGGGGTCGCCACCTTTCCCTCTCCCTTGGACAGGGCCTTCCCATTTCCCTCCCTTTGCGTGACGCCGGTCATTACACCCACCACCCTGGTGTCTCTAACCACAGGGGCTGGCAGGTGGACTCACAAAGCGACAGTTGCCACAAATTTACACTATGAACTTATAATAGGGAGAGACTTCCCGGGCTTCCCGGCACTGTGGCCTGCTACGAGAGTGACTGATACGTACAGTACAGACCAAAAGTTTGGACACACCTTCTCATTCAAAGAGTTTTCTTTATTTTCATGACTATGAAAATTGTAGATTCACACTGAAGGCATCAAAACTATGAATTAACACATGTGGAATTATATACATAACAAACAAGTGTGAAACAACTGAAAATATGTCATATTCTAGGTTCTTCAAAGTAGCCACCTTTTGCTTTGATTACTGCTTTGCACACTCTTGGCATTCTCTTGATGAGCTTCAAGAGGTAGTCCCCTGAAATGGTTTTCACTTCATAGGTGTGCCCTGTCAGGTTTAATAAGTGGGATTTCTTGCCTTATAAATGGGGTTGGGACCATCAGTTGCGTTGAGGAGAAGTCAGGTGGATACACAGCTGATAGTCCTACTGAATGGACTGTTAGAATTTGTATTATGGCAAGAAAAAAGCAGCTAAGTAAAGAAAAACGAGTGGCCATCATTACTTTAAGAAATGAAGGTCAGTCAGTCAGCCGAAAAATTGGGAAAACTTTGAAAGTAAGGGCAATTTGA
Source organism: Bufo bufo (assembly GCF_905171765.1). Lineage (NCBI taxonomy): Eukaryota > Metazoa > Chordata > Amphibia > Anura > Bufonidae > Bufo > Bufo bufo. Next base: position 459,463,172 of record NC_053393.1, read on the forward strand.
CCATGAAGGGTGATGGGGTGCTGCGCCAGATGACCTGGCCTCCACAGTCACCGGCCTGAACCCAATCGAGATGGTTTGGGGTGAGCTGGACCGCAGAGTGAAAGCAAAAGGGGCCAACAAGTGCTAGGCAAAATTGAGGCACACAATTTTCAGTATTTTCAATTTCAGGGGATTTATTAATTCGTATCATGTAGTGGTATCATCCATTTGCCCAATCTATTTCATAATTTGAACATTTTCATAAACCGGACGTTTCGGTCGCGCAGGACCTTTATCTGCGGTTTTATCTATAACGTAATAATCAACATGAGCTGGATTATAGCAACTATAACAATCAGGCTAAGTGCATACAGGGATATATATATATATATATACTTAAATAAGTCCTAAGGATATAACAAAAAATATAGAATAGACATACATTGAATTTGGGGTATACGGAGTACATATGTAGGACCACTTGATGTGTTAGTGACGTATAATAGCCATATAGCACACGTCTGTAGAATAACTGATGCCAAATCAAGGTAATGCTTCATACATCTGTATATTGTCCCCCAAATGCATGCTGGGGATTAAGTCAGCCGCCACCTGGTAAAAAATGAGTATCCGCACTTAGTTTCAGCCACATCAACGTCCCAGTAAACATTCTCAATGTTAGTTGCATGGATGAGATGCAGCAAAAAATTTAGTTATAAACGATAATAACATGGAGCATATATTACAATATACATTCTGGTATACACATTGGCTTATATCCCTAGCCGCCCGCTCTGGAGTCTTGCAAGGTAGGCCGGTACATAATATCAAGAGACCTGAAAGGAAAAAGTCTTATTAAAGTTACTAAGTTCTAAACGATACCTGTTCAGACGGGTGTGTGAGCTTGTGGGGCGCTGGATGCGTGGCGTCTGGATCGCATGACCGCTATTTAAGAGTGTATGGGGTTCATGGTGGTTCCTGTTATGTGATCGAAAGTCACGTGACATCTGGGGCAAGCGTGTGCGTTCCAACTGTGACGTCACATATGCGCTGCGTTCCACTGTGGTATTCTATAGGCATAGCGCTGATTCTGGTCTAGGGGGAGGAAGCCAATGTTTATTACGTTTATATATGAACGCTGCACTTATGTTCTATATCTAAGGACCATCTGGAATCTAGTCTAAAGGAAGGGAGAGAAGTAGTGGCAGAAATAATGCAGTTTAATCAGATTCTGAATGGATGCATGATGGAAATATCTAGATAGGGGTATGCAATATATATGAAAATTATATAATATAATAAAGGTTAATACTCTATAGCAAGTGGGATAAAAGGGAAATTATAACCAGGGACAGGTAGTGGAATAGAGGAGGGGGAGGAAAAAAGGGGGGGAGGGAAAAGGGAAGGGGGGAGTATCTCACCCACACCCGTTGTAGACAAAAATTATTCTCAGCGAGTCTGTGGAAGAAAAGAATAATATTTAGATCATCTTCTTAACGTTTATCACAATATAGACAAGTATTAAGCACAATTTAGGTATTGATAAGGAAGTTCAAGTATTGATAAAAAAATCACATTCACGGTTCAGACCGTTGGGTGAAAGTGTCCCTAATTTGTGAATCCAAAAAGCCTCCCTTTGTTTCAGGAGGAGTGTCCGATTGCCGCCCCTCCTGGGTCGATCCACTTGTTCCAAAATTTGGAACCGGAGTTGTGAAATTCGTTGTTTCCTGTCCGAGAAATGACGTGGTATTGGCAAAAAATTATGTCCAAGTCTGATGGTTGATTTGTGCTTGCTTATTCTGTCTCGCACATGTTGAATGGTCTCATCAACATATGCGAGACCGCACGGGCATTTTATCAAATATACCACATAACTCGACTCACAGGTATAAAATCCTTGGATTGCAAAGGCCTGTCCGGTATGTGGGTGCGTGACGTACTCTCCTTTTGTTACATTTGAGCACTGTGCGCAGTGTAAACAGGGATATGTGGCATGTCGTTTGCTCCGTAGATGAGTCTGTATTAATGGTTTAGTAAGGCTCCCTACGTCTGCCTTGACCAATTTATCCCTGATGTTGGGGGGGTCTCTTATAACAGGTTAATAGGGGTTGTTTGAATTCTTCTATCTCAGGGTAGGATTTAGCTAATAAGGGCCAATGTTGTTTAAAGGCCTGTTGTATCTTTGGCATAAGGGGGTGATATGTAGTTATGCATGCTACCCTCTTTTGGTTAGTGGGATGTGGCCTACGAGTCTCATTGAGACTATTTAAGGCCCTTTTTAGAGTGGTCTCGGGATAACCCCTATTAGAAAATTTTTGGGTCATTATGTCAAGGTGCTTGACTTTGGTTGTGTCATCAGTGACAATCCGGTCAACTCGTGTATATTGGGAACGTGGTAGGGAGTCCTTCGTCGCCCGTGGATGGCAACTCTCATAGTGCAAAAGGCTTATGCGGTCAGTAGGTTTACTGTAAAGGTCTATTGTTAGTGCTCCTGTTTGGTCAATTTTCACGAGTATGTCCAGAAAACTGATCTCCTTTTACTGGTGTGTGAGGTAAAGCCTAGCTCGCTGTATACCTGATTGATGTTCTCTACAAAATTGTGTATGGTGAATGTCGGTCCTCTCCAGATACAAAAGATGTCATCTATAAAACGGTACCATACATCTGCATATTGGCAGAAAAGGGGATTTGTGTAGACAAAGTCCTCCTCAAATGTTATCATGAAGACATTAGCATAAGGCGGGGCCACATTGGACCCTATAGCGGTGCCCCTTCTCTGGCCATAATAGGTGTCACCGAAAAGAAAAAAGTTTTTCTTGAGTATTATTTCAAGTAGCGTAAGGCAACATTTCTGCTGTGTGGCAGTTAAACTGGAGTTGTTTTGTAGAAGTCTTGCTGTAGCTTCTATGCCCTTGTCATGTGCTATAGATGTATATAGGATATTTACATCTAAAATGAGTAGGGTGCTGTCTGGTGTAAGTGTTATTTCTTTCAGTTTCTTAATGAAGTCGGATGTATCCAATTTAAAAGATCTAGATGTTTTGATGAGTGGTGTGAGGATTTTTTCCATATAAATGGCTAGAGGGGAGAGTTTAGAGTCGGTTGATGCAACGATTGGGCGTCCTGGAGGGTTAATGAGGCTTTTATGAATCTTTGGTAACGTATAGAATACTGGTGTGATGGGATCGTATTTAACCAGAAAACTGGCCGTTTTGCCATCTATAGTCCCTGACTTGGAGTATGACTCTATTGTATTAGTGATCAATACCTGTATCTGCATGGTGGGGTCTCTCGGCAGTATTTTGTAAGTCTCGGTATCTGAAAGTTGTCTCATAATCTCTGTCATGTAGTCTCTCTTATCCATGACGACCAGGGCTCCCCCTTTGTCTGCGGGTTTTATAATGATATTTTTGTTGCGTTGGAGTGCTTCAACTGCTGACCTCTCACTGGGGGACACATTATTTGTATGTTTAAACTGGCCCTGCGTGTTCTCCATTAGTATTTTCTGTACTAATTTTTGAGATAGAGAGATGTATGTTTCCACTGGGTGTTTATTTTTGGGCGGCATATAGGAACTCTTGTTCCTCAGGCCCAGGTTGTCAACGGATAGGGGTCCCGGTGGGATAGTAATGTCAGGTTGATGCAAAGGGGTTTCCTCAAAGTGAGCTTTGAGTCTTAATGTTCGATAAAACCTCTGCAATTCCTGCTCCAATATAAAGGTGTTTAATTTTGGTGTAGGGCAAAATGACAGTCCCTTTTGTAAGACCGAGATCTGCTCAGGTAATAGGATAGTGGATGAAATGTTTATAACTAAGTTGTCTTCCTTACCTGGGATCGTGTCTGTATTCGTTTGTCTGGATCTCCTGCCACCCCTCCTGGTTTTCTGCTTCTTGATCTGCCTCGTCGATAGCCTAAAAAACGGGATGGATATCTCTGGTTGCCGGATCTGTCACTGTCGGAATTTGATGAGCCGGAATAGTGCGGGTTTTGGTAGCCCCTGAAGCCTTGACTTTGTTGGTTTCTGTGGCGAAACCAACCTCGCCACTGGGTTTTGGAGAGGACTGGCTGCTGGCCTCTTGCCCCTGGATTATGGGCCATATACTAACTTTTAAACCCCTGAACCTATTCAAGTGAATTTTGGATAGGTTTGTCCCCAAGTTATACTGTTTAAATTGATGTAAGTTATATGTATGGCCAATGTAAACTCACAAAGTTGTAACAATTTATAATAAGTGTAACTTGTCAGCTTGGGAGGAAAATGCTGGGTGTGTTTCTATTGTGCCATTGTCCCATTGTGTGTTTAAATGGTGATGTCTGTTCTGTTGTCCTCACATGTGTATTGGCGATCTCCCTTTGTCCTCAGAGATAATTGGATTGCTCCTCAGGTTGTCTCCGGGACAGAGAGGAGGAGACCATGATGCATTGTGGGGATATGTTGTCCTATGTCACAGTCTTCATTCTGGTCCTCTGGGGGCGTGAACGATTGGTTGCTGTAGTTACATTGTATGTGTTGTAAATTACTGATTGGTTGTATTTCAAACCCCTGTGGGCAGTACTATGTTTGTGGTTTATGAATAAAAGAGGCTGTACGTGAAGTACAGTCAGACCACTGCTTGACCCTCAACACGGAGCCTTGTCTCGTTATTTGGGGGATTCACTGTATGCTGTTAGAAGACCGATTGCCAGAAGTGTAAGCTGATCCCTGTTCGTCTGCTAGCAGCTATTTGTGAGGTTCCAGTTTGGAGTGCTATTTTGTATCCAGTTCGGGGGTTTGGTGTATCCTGCAGTAGCTGTGCCTGTCTCTCAGAAAGGGGCTTATCGCCTAAACGGATTTTAACCCCTTGTCTGCTGAAATGGTCCGTTACATTGGTGGCAGCAGTGGGATCGTTCCTACAGCCAGAAGGACAGCTACAGGAGACACCATTTCTGTGGATTCTACAATTTAAGGACAACGCATGTCCCAGTACAGCGTCCCTGACAGCAGCAGGATGGAACCAGCAGTGTTATACGAGGAGTGAGGACCTGGATGGCCGGGATGCATTAAGGAAAGGCATCTGGTACCAGGCCCTGGATAATCTACAATACCAGCGGGGTGAGAGTCTCCCCAGTGAAGAGCAGCGGTTGCAGAAGCAAATGGCCCTGCGGATGCCCTTCCTGGGAGAGCAGCCCCTGGAGGAATGGGTGAAGGAACTAGAGCACCGGGTATGGCAGGAGCTATGGCTGGAGGATGCCTACCAGGCGCTTTGGTGGTATATGGCACAGTATATACCCTGGACAGCCGAACATGACAAGCCAGAGGGAGAGGAGTTTTATGGTCCTGGCTTGTTATGGGAGTCCTTTGCAGAGCCTGACTTCGGGAGCCCTGCACAGTCCAGACTTCAGGACATTTTCTATGAGAGGGAGGCTAGGCATGAGTGGGATGACCCCCATGAGGTAGAGCAAGACCTGGCTCACCTAGCAACCCTGGAGTGGGAACTGGAGCAGGACTACCGAGATCTCTTCCACTCCATTGAGAAGGCTCAGCAGGACGGTAAGGTGACAGACCCAGATCCAGACCCATTCAGCTGGGCAGATATTGTAGAGTGTTACTGGGAAGGACCCCAGGTGGCCGGTAGAGATGGGACCGAGGTCTCGCCGCCGGTCCTGCAGGGAATTGGGAGCCCAGTCTCCATTCCCCAGCGGCAGTGTGAAGTGCAGGGAGAGGAGAGCAGCGTCCTCCCTCCCCAGCGGCAGGCTGAGTTACAGGGGGCAGAGGTAGTTGTTCCTGCCCCCCAGCAGCAGAGTGATATGCCGGGAAGGCAGTGTGAAATGCAGGGAGAGGAGAGCAGCGTCCTCCCTCCCCAGCGGCAGGCTAAGTTACAGGGGGCAGAGGTAGTTGTTCCTGCCCCCCAGCAGCAGAGTGATATGCCGGGAAGGCAGTGTGAAATGCAAGGAGAGGAGAGCAGCGTCTTCCCTCCCCAGCGGCAGGCTGAGTTACAGGGGGCAGAGGTAGTTGTTCCTGCCCCCCAGCAGCAGCATGATTTTTTGGGAGTTGGGAGCCCAGTCTCCATTCCCCAGCGGCAGGCGGAGTTACAGGGGGCAGAGACAGTCGGTCCTGTCCCCCAGCGGCAGAGTGTCCAGCAGGGAATAGAGAGCCCAGTCTCCTTTCCCCAGCAGCAGGACACTGTATTGGGAGCGGAGACGGGCGGTCGCCCTCCCCAGCGGCTGGAAGTATGTATGGGAGAGGAGCTTGCTACCCCCTCTCCCCAGCGGCAGCTTAACGCACCAGGGGGAGACAGTAAGCCCCACAACAGTGCAGATGGGACCGTGGTCTCTGCACTTACAGCACAGGGGGTAGAGACAGTCGGTCACCCCCTCCAACAACCAGGCTCCAACCAGGCTTCTTCCGTGGTAGCGCTGGCACCAGGGCAGAGTACCGCTGATACCTGCCCACAAAGCAACCTCCACTCCAAGCCAGGGAGCAACACAGAGACCGGGAGTACCAGCTTCCAACATAACCTTGGTGGACTCACTGGACAGAGACAGGCTACTAAAGTCAACAGGTCCAGTATTTGGTTGTGGGTGGGCTGCCAGACTAACTCAGGTACCGACCGGCGTGAGGTCAGGTACCTGGTTAGTCTTCCCTGGGGGGGAGATGTGTGGCGAAACCAACCTCGCCACTGGGTTTTGGAGAGGACTGGCTGCTGGCCTCTTGCCCCTGGATTATGGGCCATATACTAACTTTTAAACCCCTGAACCTATTCAAGTGAATTTTGGATAGGTTTGTCCCCAAGTTATACTGTTTAAATTGATGTAAGTTATATGTATGGCCAATGTAAACTCACAAAGTTGTAACAATTTATAATAAGTGTAACTTGTCAGCTTGGGAGGAAAATGCTGGGTGTGTTTCTATTGTGCCATTGTCCCATTGTGTGTTTAAATGGTGATGTCTGTTCTGTTGTCCTCACATGTGTATTGGCGATCTCCCTTTGTCCTCAGAGATAATTGGATTGCTCCTCAGGTTGTCTCCGGGACAGAGAGGAGGAGACCATGATGCATTGTGGGGATATGTTGTCCTATGTCACAGTCTTCATTCTGGTCCTCTGGGGGCGTGAACGATTGGTTGCTGTAGTTACATTGTATGTGTTGTAAATTACTGATTGGTTGTATTTCAAACCCCTGTGGGCAGTACTATGTTTGTGGTTTATGAATAAAAGAGGCTGTACGTGAAGTACAGTCAGACCACTGCTTGACCCTCAACACGGAGCCTTGTCTCGTTATTTGGGGGATTCACTGTATGCTGTTAGAAGACCGATTGCCAGAAGTGTAAGCTGATCCCTGTTCGTCTGCTAGCAGCTATTTGTGAGGTTCCAGTTTGGAGTGCTATTTTGTATCCAGTTCGGGGGTTTGGTGTATCCTGCAGTAGCTGTGCCTGTCTCTCAGAAAGGGGCTTATCGCCTAAACGGATTTTAACCCCTTGTCTGCTGAAATGGTCCGTTACATTGGTGGCAGCAGTGGGATCGTTCCTACAGCCAGAAGGACAGCTACAGGAGACACCATTTCTGTGGATTCTACAATTTAAGGACAACGCATGTCCCAGTACAGCGTCCCTGACAGCAGCAGGATGGAACCAGCAGTGTTATACGAGGAGGAGGACCTGGATGGCCGGGATGCATTAAGGAAAGGCATCTGGTACCAGGCCCTGGATAATCTACAATACCAGCGGGGTGAGAGTCTCCCCAGTGAAGAGCAGCGGTTGCAGAAGCAAATGGCCCTGCGGATGCCCTTCCTGGGAGAGCAGCCCCTGGAGGAATGGGTGAAGGAACTAGAGCACCGGGTATGGCAGGAGCTATGGCTGGAGGATGCCTACCAGGCGCTTTGGTGGTATATGGCACAGTATATACCCTGGACAGCCGAACATAACAAGCCAGAGGGAGAGGAGTTTTATGGTCCTGGCTTGTTATGGGAGTCCTTTGCAGAGCCTGACTTCGGGAGCCCTGCACAGTCCAGACTTCAGGACATTTTCTATGAGAGGGAGGCTAGGCATGAGTGGGATGACCCCCATGAGGTAGAGCAAGACCTGGCTCACCTAGCAACCCTGGAGTGGGAACTGGAGCAGGACTACCGAGATCTCTTCCACTCCATTGAGAAGGCTCAGCAGGACGGTAAGGTGACAGACCCAGATCCAGACCCATTCAGCTGGGCAGATATTGTAGAGTGTTACTGGGAAGGACCCCAGGTGGCCGGTAGAGATGGGACCGAGGTCTCGCCGCCGGTCCTGCAGGGAATTGGGAGCCCAGTCTCCATTCCCCAGCGGCAGTGTGAAGTGCAGGGAGAGGAGAGCAGCGTCCTCCCTCCCCAGCGGCAGGCTGAGTTACAGGGGGCAGAGGTAGTTGTTCCTGCCCCCCAGCAGCAGAGTGATATGCCGGGAAGGCAGTGTGAAATGCAGGGAGAGGAGAGCAGCGTCCTCCCTCCCCAGCGGCAGGCTAAGTTACAGGGGGCAGAGGTAGTTGTTCCTGCCCCCCAGCAGCAGAGTGATATGCCGGGAAGGCAGTGTGAAATGCAAGGAGAGGAGAGCAGCGTCTTCCCTCCCCAGCGGCAGGCTGAGTTACAGGGGGCAGAGGTAGTTGTTCCTGCCCCCCAGCAGCAGCATGATTTTTTGGGAGTTGGGAGCCCAGTCTCCATTCCCCAGCGGCAGGCGGAGTTACAGGGGGCAGAGACAGTCGGTCCTGTCCCCCAGCGGCAGAGTGTCCAGCAGGGAATAGAGAGCCCAGTCTCCTTTCCCCAGCAGCAGGACACTGTATTGGGAGCGGAGACGGGCGGTCGCCCTCCCCAGCGGCTGGAAGTATGTATGGGAGAGGAGCTTGCTACCCCCTCTCCCCAGCGGCAGCTTAACGCACCAGGGGGAGACAGTAAGCCCCACAACAGTGCAGATGGGACCGTGGTCTCTGCACTTACAGCACAGGGGGTAGAGACAGTCGGTCACCCCCTCCAACAACCAGGCTCCAACCAGGCTTCTTCCGTGGTAGCGCTGGCACCAGGGCAGAGTACCGCTGATACCTGCCCACAAAGCAACCTCCACTCCAAGCCAGGGAGCAACACAGAGACCGGGAGTACCAGCTTCCAACATAACCTTGGTGGACTCACTGGACAGAGACAGGCTACTAAAGTCAACAGGTCCAGTATTTGGTTGTGGGTGGGCTGCCAGACTAACTCAGGTACCGACCGGCGTGAGGTCAGGTACCTGGTTAGTCTTCCCTGGGGGGGAGATGTGTGGCGAAACCAACCTCGCCACTGGGTTTTGGAGAGGACTGGCTGCTGGCCTCTTGCCCCTGGATTATGGGCCATATACTAACTTTTAAACCCCTGAACCTATTCAAGTGAATTTTGGATAGGTTTGTCCCCAAGTTATACTGTTTAAATTGATGTAAGTTATATGTATGGCCAATGTAAACTCACAAAGTTGTAACAATTTATAATAAGTGTAACTTGTCAGCTTGGGAGGAAAATGCTGGGTGTGTTTCTATTGTGCCATTGTCCCATTGTGTGTTTAAATGGTGATGTCTGTTCTGTTGTCCTCACATGTGTATTGGCGATCTCCCTTTGTCCTCAGAGATAATTGGATTGCTCCTCAGGTTGTCTCCGGGACAGAGAGGAGGAGACCATGATGCATTGTGGGGATATGTTGTCCTATGTCACAGTCTTCATTCTGGTCCTCTGGGGGCGTGAACGATTGGTTGCTGTAGTTACATTGTATGTGTTGTAAATTACTGATTGGTTGTATTTCAAACCCCTGTGGGCAGTACTATGTTTGTGGTTTATGAATAAAAGAGGCTGTACGTGAAGTACAGTCAGACCACTGCTTGACCCTCAACACGGAGCCTTGTCTCGTTATTTGGGGGATTCACTGTATGCTGTTAGAAGACCGATTGCCAGAAGTGTAAGCTGATCCCTGTTCGTCTGCTAGCAGCTATTTGTGAGGTTCCAGTTTGGAGTGCTATTTTGTATCCAGTTCGGGGGTTTGGTGTATCCTGCAGTAGCTGTGCCTGTCTCTCAGAAAGGGGCTTATCGCCTAAACGGATTTTAACCCCTTGTCTGCTGAAATGGTCCGTTACATTGGTGGCAGCAGTGGGATCGTTCCTACAGCCAGAAGGACAGCTACAGGAGACACCATTTCTGTGGATTCTACAATTTAAGGACAACGCATGTCCCAGTACAGCGTCCCTGACAGCAGCAGGATGGAACCAGCAGTGTTATACGAGGAGGAGGACCTGGATGGCCGGGATGCATTAAGGAAAGGCATCTGGTACCAGGCCCTGGATAATCTACAATACCAGCGGGGTGAGAGTCTCCCCAGTGAAGAGCAGCGGTTGCAGAAGCAAATGGCCCTGCGGATGCCCTTCCTGGGAGAGCAGCCCCTGGAGGAATGGGTGAAGGAACTAGAGCACCGGGTATGGCAGGAGCTATGGCTGGAGGATGCCTACCAGGCGCTTTGGTGGTATATGGCACAGTATATACCCTGGACAGCCGAACATGACAAGCCAGAGGGAGAGGAGTTTTATGGTCCTGGCTTGTTATGGGAGTCCTTTGCAGAGCCTGACTTCGGGAGCCCTGCACAGTCCAGACTTCAGGACATTTTCTATGAGAGGGAGGCTAGGCATGAGTGGGATGACCCCCATGAGGTAGAGCAAGACCTGGCTCACCTAGCAACCCTGGAGTGGGAACTGGAGCAGGACTACCGAGATCTCTTCCACTCCATTGAGAAGGCTCAGCAGGACGGTAAGGTGACAGACCCAGATCCAGACCCATTCAGCTGGGCAGATATTGTAGAGTGTTACTGGGAAGGACCCCAGGTGGCCGGTAGAGATGGAACCGAGGTCTCGCCGCCGGTCCTGCAGGGAATTGGGAGCCCAGTCTCCATTCCCCAGCGGCAGTGTGAAGTGCAGGGAGAGGAGAGCAGCGTCCTCCCTCCCCAGCGGCAGGCTGAGTTACAGGGGGCAGAGGTAGTTGTTCCTGCCCCCCAGCAGCAGAGTGATATGCCGGGAAGGCAGTGTGAAATGCAGGGAGAGGAGAGCAGCGTCCTCCCTCCCCAGCGGCAGGCTGAGTTACAGGGGGCAGAGGTAGTTGTTCCTGCCCCCCAGCAGCAGAGTGATATGCCGGGAAGGCAGTGTGAAATGCAAGGAGAGGAGAGCAGCGTCTTCCCTCCCCAGCGGCAGGCTGAGTTACAGGGGGCAGAGGTAGTTGTTCCTGCCCCCCAGCAGCAGCATGATTTTTTGGGAGTTGGGAGCCCAGTCTCCATTCCCCAGCGGCAGGCGGAGTTACAGGGGGCAGAGACAGTCGGTCCTGTCCCCCAGCGGCAGAGTGTCCAGCAGGGAATAGAGAGCCCAGTCTCCTTTCCCCAGCAGCAGGACACTGTATTGGGAGCGGAGACGGGCGGTCGCCCTCCCCAGCGGCTGGAAGTATGTATGGGAGAGGAGCTTGCTACCCCCTCTCCCCAGCGGCAGCTTAACGCACCAGGGGGAGACAGTAAGCCCCACAACAGTGCAGATGGGACCGTGGTCTCTGCACTTACAGCACAGGGGGTAGAGACAGTCGGTCACCCCCTCCAACAACCAGGCTCCAACCAGGCTTCTTCCGTGGTAGCGCTGGCACCAGGGCAGAGTACCGCTGATACCTGCCCACAAAGCAACCTCCACTCCAAGCCAGGGAGCAACACAGAGACCGGGAGTACCAGCTTCCAACATAACCTTGGTGGACTCACTGGACAGAGACAGGCTACTAAAGTCAACAGGTCCAGTATTTGGTTGTGGGTGGGCTGCCAGACTAACTCAGGTACCGACCGGCGTGAGGTCAGGTACCTGGTTAGTCTTCCCTGGGGGGGAGATGTGTGGCGAAACCAACCTCGCCACTGGGTTTTGAGAGGACTGGCTGCTGGCCTCTTGCCCCTGGATTATGGGCCATATACTAACTTTTAAACCCCTGAACCTATTCAAGTGAATTTTGGATAGGTTTGTCCCCAAGTTATACTGTTTAAATTGATGTAAGTTATATGTATGGCCAATGTAAACTCACAAAGTTGTAACAATTTATAATAAGTGTAACTTGTCAGCTTGGGAGGAAAATGCTGGGTGTGTTTCTATTGTGCCATTGTCCCATTGTGTGTTTAAATGGTGATGTCTGTTCTGTTGTCCTCACATGTGTATTGGCGATCTCCCTTTGTCCTCAGAGATAATTGGATTGCTCCTCAGGTTGTCTCCGGGACAGAGAGGAGGAGACCATGATGCATTGTGGGGATATGTTGTCCTATGTCACAGTCTTCATTCTGGTCCTCTGGGGGCGTGAACGATTGGTTGCTGTAGTTACATTGTATGTGTTGTAAATTACTGATTGGTTGTATTTCAAACCCCTGTGGGCAGTACTATGTTTGTGGTTTATGAATAAAAGAGGCTGTACGTGAAGTACAGTCAGACCACTGCTTGACCCTCAACACGGAGCCTTGTCTCGTTATTGGGGGGATTCACTGTATGCTGTTAGAAGACCAATTGCCAGAAGTGTAAGCTGATCCCTGTTCGTCTGCTAGCAGCTATTCGTGAGGTTCCAGTTTGGAGTGCTATTTTGTATCCAGTTCGGGGGTTTGGTGTATCCTGCAGTAGCTGTGCCTGTCTCTCAGAAAGGGGCTTATCGCCTAAACGGATTTTAACCCCTTGTCTGCTGAAACGGTCCGTTACAGTTTCCTTTCCACCGGTACACCATGTCCAATCTGTAATCTTCCACGTCACGTATAAACTTCTGCCGTTTATTCTGTTCTGTGTTCTTCTTGAATTCTTGTAATTGTTTTTCAATTCTTTCTTTTGCTTTTGTCAGGTCCTCCTCAGGGGTAGTGGAGGTTAATTGCGTCTCAGTGCTCTCAATCTTTTTGGTTAATTCTCCGATTGAGGTCTGTAGTTCTTCTATCGTTAAGAGGATGAGGTCAAAGGAACATTTGTTCAATATATTTTCGAAGCGCTCGCAGAATTCCTTCTTGTCAGCAAAGAGTGTGGGTCTCAGGCGTGATCTCAGGCCTCTTGGAATACTGTTATTTTTGTAGTATTCAGTTAACGTACTACAATGTAACTCCCATCCAATAAGACGTCTACGGTCACGTTCGTATTCACAGATTTTCATCTCATGATTAGGTATGTGTAAAAATTTGTTGGGTAAGTGAACCCCGGATACAATGCTTTCGGCTGTGTTTGAATCGTATGAGGATACATTTGTCATACTTGGACGTAGGTGCAGGTTTCTCCCAGTAGTCAGGAAATTGAAGAAGATTGAGAACCGCACTCTACTATTTTATATTCTGGTGCCGGTCAAGGGCTGCGAGCAGCCAATATACATAGAAGTAAAATTGAGGCACACAATTTTCAGTATTTGCAATTCCAGGGGATTTATTCATTCGTATCATGTAGTGGTATCATCCATTTGCCCAATCTATTTCATAATTTAAACATTTTCATAAACCGGACGTTTCGGTCGCGCAGGACCTTCATCTGCGGTTTTATCTATAACGTAATAATCAACATGAGCTGGATTATAGCAACTATAACAATCAGGCTAAGTGCATACAGGGATATATATATACTTAAATAAGTCCTAAGGATATAACAAAAATATAGAATAGACATACATTAAATTTGGGGTATACGGAGTACATATGTAGGACCACTTGATGTGTTAGTGACGTATAATAGCCATATAGCACACGTCTGTAGAATAACTGATGCCAAATCAAGGTAATGCTTCATACATCTGTATATTGTCCCCAATTTCGTATTAAATGCATGCTGGGGATTAAGTCAGCCGCCACCTGGTAAAAAATTAGTATCCGCACTTAGTTTCAGCCACATAAACGTCCCAGTAAACATTCTCAATGTTAGTTGCATGGATGAGATGCAGCAAAAAATGTCATTATAAACGATAATAACATGGAGCATATATTACAATATACATTCTCGTATACACATTGGTTTATATCCCTAGCCGCCCGCTCTGAAGTCTTGCAAGGTAGGCCGGTACATAAACGTAATAAACATTGGCCTCCTCCCCCTAGACCAGAATCAGCGCTATGCCTATAGAATACCACAGTGGAACGCAGCGCATATGTGACGTCACAGTTGGAACGCACACGCTTGCCCCAGATGTCACGTGACTTCCGATCACATGACCGGAACCACCATGAACCCCATACACTCTTAAATAGCGGCCATGCGATCCAGACGCCACGCATCCAGCGCCCCACAAGCTCACACACCCGTCTGAACAGGTATCGCTTAGAACTTAGTAACTTTAATAAGACTTTTTCCTTTCAGGTCTCTTGATATTATGTACTGGCCTACCTTGCAAGACTCCAGAGCGGGCGGCTAGGGATATAAGCCAATGTGTATACCAGAATGTATATTGTAATATATGCTCCATGTTATTATCATTTATAATGAATTTTTTTGCTGCATCTCATCCATGCAACTAACATTGAGAATGTTTACTGGGACGTTGATGTGGCTGAAACTAAGTGCGGATACTCATTTTTTACCAGGTGGCGGCTGACTTAATCCCCAGCATGCATTTAATACGAAATTGGGGGACAATATACAGATGTATGAAGCATTGCCTTGATTTGGCATCAGTTATTCTACAGACGTGTGCTATATGGCTATTATACGTCACTAACACATCAAGTGGTCCTACATATGTACTCCATATACCCCAAATTCAATGTATGTCTATTCTATATTTTTTGTTATATCCTTAGGACTTATTTAAGTATATATATATATATATAAATATATATATATATCCCTGTATGCACTTAGCCTGAATGTTATAGTTGCTATAATCCAGCTCATGTTGATTATTACGTTATAGATAAAACCGCAGATAAAGGTCCTGCGCGATCGAAACGTCCGGTTTATGAAAATGTTCAAATTATGAAATAGATTGGGCAAATGGATGATACCACTACATGATACGAATGAATAAATCCCCTGAAATTGCAAATACTGAAAATTGTGTGCCTCAATTTTACTTCTATGTATATTGGCTGCTCGCAGGCCTTGACCGGCACCAGAATATAAAATAGTAGAGTGCGGTTCTCAATCTTCTTCAACAAGTGCTAAGCATCTCTGGGAACTCCTTCAAGACTTTTTTCTTGCCATAATACAAATTCTAACAGTCTATTCAGTAGGACTATCAGCTGTGTATCCACCTGACTTCTCCTCAACGCAACTGATGGTCCCAACCCCATTTATAAGGCAAGAAATCCCACTTATTAAACCTGACAGGGCACACCTATGAAGTGAAAACCATTTCAGGGGACTACCTCTTGAAGCTCATCAAGAGAATGCCAAGAGTGTGCAAAGCAGTAATCAAAGCAAAAGGTGGCTACTTTGAAGAACCTAGAATATGACATATTTTCAGTTGTTTCACACTTGTTTGTTATATATATAATTTCACATGTGCTAATTCATAGTTTTGATGCCTTCATAGTCATGAAAATAAAGAAAACTCTTTGAATGAGAAGGTGTGTCCAAACTTTTGGTCTGTACTGTATGAGACATGGGTAACCCCATCAGAGTGTCCTGGCTCCAGGGGGAGGCCAGAACCCTTGGACCCTGAGGCCGAAGGGGTGACCGCCACTTCGGTGTAAGAGGGGGTGACAACCCCACTAAATGTAATGGTGGGAGATGTAGAGGACTTGCCGCCGGGGCCTGAGCTGGCCGACCTTGATGTCTCTGGGGATAATTTTGGTACTGCACAACACCGAGACCCAACCCTATCCTAAACTTGGGGAAATATATTAATAGTAGATGGTGAACCACAACAACCAGGGGCAGAGTCAGTGTTTCCCTTTTTTGTGGTTCATCAGGATATGTTTTATCGGGCAAACCAACTATGGGGTGAACATATTGAACAGTTAGTAGTGCCCCTGGCTTATCGCAAACTCATGTTAGAGTTTGCCCACTAACATGTTCTAGGGGGGAATCTGGGAATGCAGAAAACACAGAACGGTTTTACTGGCCCAGTGTGTTTAGAGAGGTTAACAAATTCTGTAAGTCTTGCCCGACCTGCCAAGCGACTAGCCCCCAGCACCTTTTCCGCAGTTCCTTAGTACCTCTCCTGATCATCAAGGTACCGTTTGAGCGAGTCACGATGGACCTAGTAGGCCCTGTACCGAAGTCCGCTAGAAGACACCTGGTCGTCCTAGATTACTCAGTACCCGGAGGCAGTGCCATTGAGACATACATCGGCTAAACTAATAGCTAAGGAGCTAATGGAAATGTTCTCCCGATTGGGGCTACCTAAAGAGGTTCTGACGAACCAGGGGACCCCTTTTATGTCTAAGGTCATGAGGGAGCTCTGTAAGTTGCTGCATATCAAACAGTTATGGACGTCCGTTTACCATAAGCAAACGGACAGTCTGGTTGAAAGGTTTATTAAAACATTAAAAACCATATTATAAAGGATGGTGTCTCAAGATGGGACGGACTGGGACCTTCTTCTGCCCTATCTCATGTTCGCTGTGCGAGAGGTGCCCCAGGCCTCTACTGGGTTCTTACCCTTCGAATTGCTATATAGCAGACATCCTTGAAGTTTGTTGGACGTTTGTTGCCATTGTCCCATTGTGTGTTTAAATGGTGATGTCTGTTCTGTTGTCCTCACATGTGTATTGGCGATCTCCCTTTGTCCTCAGAGATAATTGGATTGCTCCTCAGGTTGTCTCCGGGACAGAGAGGAGGAGACCATGATGCATTGTGGGGATATGTTGTCCTATGTCACAGTCTTCATTCTGGTCCTCTGGGGGCGTGAACGATTGGTTGCTGTAGTTACATTGTATGTGTTGTAAATTACTGATTGGTTGTATTTCAAACCCCTGTGGGCAGTACTATGTTTGTGGTTTATGAATAAAAGAGGCTGTACGTGAAGTACAGTCAGACCACTGCTTGACCCTCAACACGGAGCCTCGTCTCGTTATTGGGGGGATTCACTGTATGCTGTTAGAAGACCGATTGCCAGAAGTTTAAGCTGATCCCTGTTCGTCTGCTAGCAGCTATTCGTGAGGTTCCAGTTTGGAGTGCTATTTTGTATCCAGTTCGGGGGTTTGGTGTATCCTGCAGTAGCTGTGCCTGTCTCTCAGAAAGGGGCTTATCGCCTAAACGGATTTTAACCCCTTGTCTGCTGAAACGGTCCGTTACAGTTTCCTTTCCATCGGTACACCATGTCCAATCTGTAATCTTCCATAGAAACATAGAAACATAGAATGTGTCGGCAGATAAGAACCATTTGGCCCATCTAGTCTGCCCAATATACTGAATACTATGGATAGCCCCCGGCCCTATCTTATATGAAGGATGGCCTTGTGCCTATCCCATGCATGCTTAAACCCCTTCACTGTATTTGCAGCTACCACTTCTGCAGGAAGGCTATTCCATGCATCCACTACTCTCTCAGTAAAGTAATACTTCCTTATATTACTTTTAAACCTTTGCCCCTCTAATTTAAAACTGTGTCCTTTTGTGGTAGTTTTTCTTCTTTTAAATATGCTCTCCTCCTTTACCGAGTTGATTCCCTTTATGTATTTAAAAGTTTCTATCATATCCCCTCTGTCTCTTCTTTCTTCCAAGCTATACATATTAAGGTCCTTTAACCTTTCCTGGTAAGTTTTATCCTGCAATCCATGTACTACTTTAGTAGCTCTTCTCTGAACTCTCTCTAGAGTATCTATATCCTTCTGGAGATATGGCCTCCAGTACTGCGCACAATACTCCAAGTGAGGTCTCACCAGTGTTCTGTACAGCGGCATAAGCACTTCACTCTTTCTACTGCTTATACCTCTCCCTATAC
This sequence comes from Bufo bufo, assembly GCF_905171765.1. NCBI lineage: Eukaryota > Metazoa > Chordata > Amphibia > Anura > Bufonidae > Bufo > Bufo bufo. The sequence goes on from NC_053393.1 coordinate 459,481,007, forward strand.
ATCCAAGCATTCTGCTGGCATTTCGTGCTGCTCTATTACATTGTCTTCCCACCTTTAAGTCTTCTGAAATAATTACTCCTAAATCCCTTTCCTCAGATACTGAGGTCAGGACTGTGTCAAATATTCTATATTCTGCCTTTGGGTTTTTACGCCCCAGGTGCATTATCTTGCACTTATCCACATTAAATTTCAGTTTCCAGAGTTCTGACCATTCTTCTAGTTTTCCTAAATCCTTTTCCATTTGGCGTTTCCCTCCAGGAACATCAACCCTGTTACCTATCTTTGTGTCATCAGCAAAAAGACAAACCTTACCAGCGAGGCCTTTTGCAATATCACTTATGAAGATATTAAACAAAATCGGTCCCAGTACAGATCCCTGTGGAACCCCACTGGTAACATGACCTTGTTTTGAATGTTCTCCATTGACTACCACCCTCTGTTGTCTGTCACTCAGCCACTGCCTAATCCACTCAACAATATGGGAGTCCATGCTCAATGACTGCAGTTTATTGATAAGTCTTCTATGTGGGACAGTGTCAAAAGCCTTACTAAAATCTAGATATGCGATGTCTACTGCACCTCCACCGTCTATTATTTTATTCACCCAGTCAAAAAAATCTATAGGATTTGTTTGACATGATCTCCCTGAAGTAAACCCATGTTGTTTTTCATCTTGCAATCCGTGGGATTTTAGATGTTCCACAATCCTATCCTTTAATAGGGTTTCCATTAATTTGCCTACTATTGATGTCAGACTCACTGGTCTATAGTTGCTCGATTCCTCCCTACTACCTTTCTTGTGAATGGGCACGACATTAGCCAATTTCCAATCTTCCGGGACGACTCCTGTTACTAATGATTGGTTAAATAAATCTGTTAACGGTTTTGCCAGCTCACCACTAAGCTCTTTTAATAATTTTGGGTGTATCTCATCAGGCCCCTGTGACTTATTTGTCTTCACCTTAGACAGCAAACTTAGAACATCTTCCTCTGTAAAGATACATGCATCAAACGATTTATTAGTCATTCTTTCTAGTGGAGGTCCTTCTCCTTTTTCTTTTGTAAAAACTGAACAGAAGTATTCATTAAGGCAGTCGGCTAGCCCTTTATTCTCTTCTACATACCTTCCGTCCTTTGTTTTTAATTTAGTTATTCCTTGTTTTAATTTCCTTTTTTCATTTATATATCTGAAGAATGTCTTATCCCCTTTTTTCATAGACTGAGCTAGTTTTTCTTCTGCCTGCGCTTTAGAAGTTCTTATAACTTGCTTGGCCTCTCTCTGCCTAATCTTGTAGATTTCCTTATCTTCATTGCTCTGGTTTTTTTTATAATTACAAAATGCTAGCTTTTTATTTTTAATGATTTGGGCCACTTCTGCTGAGTACCACAGTGGTCTCCTCCTTTTTTTGCTTTTACTGACAAGTCTAATGCAATTTTCTGTTGCCTTCAATAATGCACCTTTTAAGTAGTCCCATTTCTCCTGGACTCCATGTAATCCGTTCCAGTCTGATAAGGACTCATTTATGACTAATTTCATATTTGAAAAGTCTGTTTTTCTAAAATCTAAAACTTTTTTTTTTGTGTGGTGGGACTCTTTCACAGTTCTTATATTAAACCACACTGACTGGTGATCACTAGTTCCCGTAGGTTTCGCCTACAATGACATCATATACCGAATCCCCGTTTGTGAATACCAAATCCAAAATGGCCTCCCTCCGGGTTGGCTCCTCAACCACTTGTTGTAGAGATAACCCCAGTAGGGAATTTAGAATATCTGTACTCCTGGTAGAACTTTCTATTTTGGTTTTCCAGTTTATATCTGGGAGATTGAAATCTCCCATAATGATAACTTCTCCTTTCATTGTCATTTTAGCTATTTCTTCAACTAGTAGATCATCTAGTTCTTTAACTTGACCAGGTGGTCTATATATCACACCTACACGAGTTACTGCATGGTTAGCAAACTGCAACGTAACCCAAACTGACTCTATGTTGGCCTCACCAACTTGTATTAGGTTAGATTTAATGCTATCTTTCACATACAGGGCCACTCCTCCTCCTTTCTTGCCTTCTCTGTCTCTTCTGTATAAAGAGTACCCTGGTATGGTTATGTCCCAGTCATTTCTTTCATTAAACCATGTCTCCGTAACAGCCACTAAATCTACATTCTCAGATGCCATTATTGAATCAAGTTCATTGATTTTTTTACCTAAACTGCGAGCATTTGTAGACAGGACTCTGAGCTTATCATTTCTTAACCTCTGTGCTTCTGACCTGTTCTGGCATTGTTTCGGGGGGCAAATGGACTCTTTTATTTTCACTCTTTTGCCCCCCCTTCCTAGTTTAAATACTCTTTCGCAAATTCTTGGAGTTGTTCACTAAGTACATTTGTTCCTTTGAGAGAAAGATGCAAACCATCTTTTTTGTACAGTTCCTTTCTATTCCAAGTAGAGCTATCATGAGAAACAAAGCCAAATCCTTGCTCTTGACACCATTTACCAAGCCATATGTTGAACTCCTTTATGCGCCTCTGCCTATCATTCTGAACATTATGCACAGGCAGAACTTCAGAAAATGAAATGGTGGATGCAAAATCCTGTACATCATTACCAAGTGTGATAAAAGATTTTTTCACCTCTGACACTTCATTGCAAGCCAGGTCATTTGTCCCTAGATGGACAAGAACATCCACGTCCCCTTCCTGCTTTGCTTGCTTAACAATATTAATAATACGTCTTCTATCTCTTCTAGCAGTAGCCCCAGGGAGACATCTCACAAAACCATTTTCTTTAAGCTCCACACTTCTTATGATTGAATCACCCAGCAACAGCTGCTTCCTTTGAGACTTCATTTTATCTTTTTTGTTGCATACATTAGACATAGGAGTCGATGGTTTCACACCCTCTGTGCTTGAGTCCATATCCATGTTGTCCTTACATTCTGAGAGTGCTGCAAATGAATTATGGAGAACCACCGACTGTGGGACATGTCTTCTATCCACCACTCTAAGACTTCCAGAACCTACAGTAACCCATCTGCCATTTCTGGGGGTCCTCTGTGGCAGTGGCATTGCATCAGTCCTAGCTGGAGTTTGTTTAACAGATAATTTAAATATTTCAGCTTTCAAAAATGCAATTTCCTGCTGCAGTAAGGAGAACTGTCTACAGATCTGACAGCATCCGAATCTCCAAAGAGTGGAACATGAAATAAATGCACAACAATTCCTGCACTGAACCAAGTCTGCCATTTTAAAGAGGAGAAAAAAATAAAAAATAAATAAATAAAAAAATAAAAAAATAAAATATTAATAATAATTTGTAACTTTAAATCAAACAAATCTTACCTTTTTTTTTTGCATTGTTTCCACCTTCCAGCCTACCTCCTGACTATCTCCTGCAATATCTCTTTACTAGTACTTAATGTAGTACTTGAAGCTAGTACTTCCAGCTAATGAATTAGGCCAGCTAATGAGTCTGTCTCTATATATACACACACTGCTTCCCAAGCTCCGCCCCCAGCAACAAATGTAACACCTTAGTGAGCTAGGCTCATTAGCAAACGCACAATAGCAAACAGCTGACCGAATTCCTTACCTCTTCTCAAGCAATGATCAGCAAAAACAACACAGATGAGCCAGTTGGAGACTCTAAGCCAATCTCTTGCAGTATCTCTTGAGTCTCTTCAGTCTCCTGCAATATCTCTTTACTAGTACTTAATGTAGTACTTGAAGCTAGTACTTCCAGCTAATGAACGTCACGTATAAACTTCTGCCGTTTATTCTGTTCTGTGTTCTTCTTGAATTCTTGTAATTGTTTTTCAATTCTTTCTTTTGCTTTTGTCAGGTCCTCCTCAGGGGTAGTGGAGGTTAATTGCGTCTCAGTGCTCTCAATCTTTTTGGTTAATTCTCCGATTGAGGTCTGTAGTTCTTCTATCGTTAAGAGGATGAGGTCAAAGGAACATTTGTTCAATATATTTTCGAAGCGCTCGCAGAATTCCTTCTTGTCAGCAAAGAGTGTGGGTCTCAGGCGTGATCTCAGGCCTCTTGGAATACTGTTATTTTTGTAGTATTCAGTTAACGTACTACAATGTAACTCCCATCCAATAAGACGTCTACGGTCACGTTCGTATTCACAGATTTTCATCTCATGATTAGGTATGTGTAAAAATTTGTTGGGTAAGTGAACCCCGGATACAATGCTTTCGGCTGTGTTTGAATCGTATGAGAATACATTTGTCATACTTGGACGTAGGTGCAGGTTTCTCCCAGTAGTCAGGAAATTGAAGAAGATTGAGAACCGCACTCTACTATTTTATATTCTGGTGCCGGTCAAGGGCTGCGAGCAGCCAATATACATAGAAGTAAAATTGAGGCACACAATTTTCAGTATTTGCAATTCCAGGGGATTTATTCATTCGTATCATGTAGTGGTATCATCCATTTGCCCAATCTATTTCATAATTTAAACATTTTCATAAACCGGACGTTTCGGTCGCGCAGGACCTTCATCTGTGGTTTTATCTATAACGTAATAATCAACATGAGCTGGATTATAGCAACTATAACAATCAGGCTAAGTGCATACAGGGATATATATATACTTAAATAAGTCCTAAGGATATAACAAAAATATAGAATAGACATACATTAAATTTGGGGTATACGGAGTACATATGTAGGACCACTTGATGTGTTAGTGACGTATAATAGCCATATAGCACACGTCTGTAGAATAACTGATGCCAAATCAAGGTAATGCTTCATACATCTGTATATTGTCCCCCAATTTCGTATTAAATGCATGCTGGGGATTAAGTCAGCCGCCACCTGGTAAAAAATTAGTATCCGCACTTAGTTTCAGCCACATAAACGTCCCAGTAAACATTCTCAATGTTAGTTGCATGGATGAGATGCAGCAAAAAATGTCATTATAAACGATAATAACATGGAGCATATATTACAATATACATTCTCGTATACACATTGGCTTATATCCCTAGCCGCCCGCTCTGAAGTCTTGCAAGGTAGGCCGGTACATAAACGTAATAAACATTGGCCTCCTCCCCCTAGACCAGAATCAGCGCTATGCCTATAGAATACCACAGTGGAACGCAGCGCATATGTGACGTCACAGTTGGAACGCACACGCTTGCCCCAGATGTCACGTGACTTCCGATCACATGACCGGAACCACCATGAACCCCATACACTCTTAAATAGCGGCCATGCGATCCAGACGCCACGCATCCAGCGCCCCACAAGCTCACACACCCGTCTGAACAGGTATCGCTTAGAACTTAGTAACTTTAATAAGACTTTTTCCTTTCAGGTCTCTTGATATTATGTACCGGCCTACCTTGCAAGACTCCAGAGCGGGCGGCTAGGGATATAAGCCAATGTGTATACCAGAATGTATATTGTAATATATGCTCCATGTTATTATCATTTATAATGACATTTTTTGCTGCATCTCATCCATGCAACTAACATTGAGAATGTTTACTGGGACGTTGATGTGGCTGAAACTAAGTGCGGATACTCATTTTTTACCAGGTGGCGGCTGACTTAATCCCCAGCATGCATTTAATACGAAATTGGGGGACAATATACAGATGTATGAAGCATTGCCTTGATTTGGCATCAGTTATTCTACAGACGTGTGCTATATGGCTATTATACGTCACTAACACATCAAGTGGTCCTACATATGTACTCCATATACCCCAAATTCAATGTATGTCTATTCTATATTTTTTGTTATATCCTTAGGACTTATTTAAGTATATATATATATATATATATATATATATATATCCCTGTATGCACTTAGCCTGAATGTTATAGTTGCTATAATCCAGCTCATGTTGATTATTACGTTATAGATAAAACCGCAGATAAAGGTCCTGCGCGACCGAAACGTCCGGTTTATGAAAATGTTCAAATTATGAAATAGATTGGGCAAATGGGTGATACCACTACATGATACGAATGAATAAATCCCCTGAAATTGCAAATACTGAAAATTGTGTGCCTCAATTTTACTTCTATGTATATTGGCTGCTCGCAGGCCTTGACCGGCACCAGAATATAAAATAGTAGAGTGCGGTTCTCAATCTTCTTCAACAAGTGCTAAGCATCTCTGGGAACTCCTTCAAGACTTTTTTCTTGCCATAATACAAATTCTAACAGTCTATTCAGTAGGACTATCAGCTGTGTATCCACCTGACTTCTCCTCAACGCAACTGATGGTCCCAACCCCATTTATAAGGCAAGAAATCCCACTTATTAAACCTGACAGGGCACACCTATGAAGTGAAAACCATTTCAGGGGACTACCTCTTGAAGCTCATCAAGAGAATGCCAAGAGTGTGCAAAGCAGTAATCAAAGCAAAAGGTGGCTACTTTGAAGAACCTAGAATATGACATATTTTCAGTTGTTTCACACTTGTTTGTTATATATATAATTTCACATGTGCTAATTCATAGTTTTGATGCCTTTATAGTCATGAAAATAAGAAAACTCTTTGAATGAGAAGGTGTGTCCAAACTTTTGGTCTGTACTGTATGAGACATGGGTAACCCCATCAGAGTGTCCTGGCTCCAGGGGGAGGCCAGAACCCTTGGACCCCGAGGCCGAAGGGATGACTGCCACTTCGTTGTAAGAGGGGGTGACAACCCCACTAAATGTAATGGTGGGAGATGTAGAGGACTTGCCGCCGGGGCCTGAGCTGGCCGACCTTGATGTCTCTGGGGATAATTTTGGTACTGCACAACACCGAGACCCAACCCTAGCCTAAACTTGGGGAAATATATTAATAGTAGATGGTGAACCACAACAACCAGGGGCAGAGTCAGTGTTTCCCTTTTTTGTGGTTCATCAGGATATGTTTTATCGGGCAAACCAACTATGGGGTGAACATATTGAACAGTTAGTGGTGCCCCTGGCTAATCGCAAACTCGTGTTAGAGTTTGCCCACCAACATGTTCTAGGGGGGAATCTGGGAATGCAGAAAACACAGAACGGTTTTACTGGCCCAGTGTGTTTAGAGAGGTTAACAAATTCTGTAAGTCTTGCCCGACCTGCCAAGCGACTAGCCCCCAGCACCTTTTCCGCAGTTCCTTAGTACCTCTCCTGATCATCAAGGTACCGTTTGAGCGAGTCACGATGGACCTAGTAGGCCCTGTACCGAAGTCCGCTAGAAGACACCTGGTCGTCCTAGATTACTCAGTACCCGGAGGCAGTGCCATTGAGACATACATCGGCTAAACTAATAGCTAAGGAGCTAATGGAAATGTTCTCCCGATTGGGGCTACCTAAAGAGGTTCTGACGAACCAGGGGACCCCTTTTATGTCTAAGGTCATGAGGGAGCTCTGTAAGTTGCTGCATATCAAACAGTTATGGATGTCCGTTTACCATAAGCAAACGGACAGTCTGGTTGAAAGGTTTATTAAAACATTAAAAACCATATTATAAAGGATGGTGTCTAAAGATGGGACGGACTGGGACCTTCTTCTGCCCTATCTCATGTTCGCTGTGCGAGAGGTGCCCCAGGCCTCTACTGGGTTCTTGCCCTTCGAATTGCTATATAGCAGACATCCTTGAAGTTTGTTGGACGTAGCCAAAGAGGCGTGGGAACAGCAACCCACTCCAAATAGAAGTGTTCTTGAGTATGTTACCAAGATGCAACAGCGGATAGAGACCGTTTTGCCTTTGTCAGGGAGCATATGGAGGCTGCTCAGTGAGCCCACAGTTAGTAACATAGTAACATAGTATATAAGGCCGAAAAAAGACATTTGTCCATCCAGTTCGGCCTGGTATCCTGCAAGTTGATCCAGAGGAAGGCAAAAAAAAACTGTGAGGTAGAAGCCAATTTTCCTCACTTTAGGGGAATAAAAAATTCCTTCCCGACTCCAATCAGGCAATCAGAATAACTCCCTGGATCAACGACCCCTCTCTAGTAGCTATAGCCTGTAATATTATTACGCTCTAGAAACACATCCAGGCCCCTCTTGAATTCCTTTATTGTACTCACCATCACCACCTCCTCAGGCAGAGAGTTCCATAGTCTCACTGCTCTTACCGTAAAGAATCCTTTTCTATGTTTGTGTACAAACCTTCTTTCCTCCAAACGCAGAGGATGTCCCCTCGTCACAGTCACAGTCCTGGGGATAAATAGATGATGGGATAGATCTCTGTACTGACCCCTGATATATTTATACATAGTAATTAGATCTCCCCTCAGTCGTCTTTTTTCTAACGTGAATAACCCTAATTTTGATAATCTTTCAGGGTACTGTAGTTGCCCCATTTCAGTTATTACTTTAGTTGCCCTCCTCTGGACCCTCTCCAGCTCTGCTATGTCTGCCTTGTTCACTGGAGCCCAGAACTGTACACAGTACTCCATGTGTGGTCTGACTAATGATTTGTAAAGTAGTAGGAATATGTTCTCATCACGGGCATCTATGCCCCTTTTGATGCAACCCATTATCTTATTGGCCTTGGCAGCAGCTGCCTGACACAGTTTTTTGCAGCTTAGTTTGCTGTTTATTAAAATTCCTAGATCCTTTTCCATGTCAGTGTTACCAAGTGTTTTACCATTTAGTATGTACGGGTGACTTGCATTATTTCTTCCCATGTGCATAACCTTACATTTGTCAGTGTTAAACCTCATCTGCCACTTATCTGCCCAAGCCTCCAATCCATCCAGTTGGATCTATAATCAGCAGGCTCGGGTTTGGATCTTTAACCCGGGTGATCGGGTTTTGGTTCTGGTGCCGACCGTGGACAGTTAGTTCCTGGTCAGGTGGCAGATACTTGAAAAAATTGGAGAGGTAAATTACAAGGTACACAAGCCAGGGAGGCGAAAGCCAGAACAGGTGTACCATGTGAATCTACTCAATCTGTGGAAAGATAGGGAAACCTGTACTGAAGACAGCCGCGGCCAGGTTTTCTAGTGGAAACGGTTTCGGCCCCTCTGTCTGAAGCGGCTGCCACAGTAAGAATTGCTAACAGCCTCTCCTCTAAGCAGGCAGGCTCAGAAGGCCAGGGAGTTTATTAGCCAGAACACGGATGTGTTTTCAGATCTACCTGGATGCACTTCCACAGTTCGGCATGACATTGTCACAGCCTCAGGCGAAAGTCCGGCTAAAACCATACTGGCGTCAAGCCATCTCAGAGGAAGTTGATGATGCTGAGTCTAGACGTCATTGAGGAGTCTAAAAGTGAGTGGGCTAGTCCTATAGTGCTAATACCCAAGCCAGGCGCGACACTCTGGTTCTGTAACAATTTTTCGTAAACTAAACAAGATTTCCAAATTCGATGCGTATCCCATGACCCGGGTGGATGAACTTATCGAGAGGTTAGGACAAGCCCGGTATTTTTCTGTTTAACGAAGGCTGCCAAAGAGAAAACTGCCTTTATCACACCTGAAGGGCTGTATCAGTGCAAGGTGCTACTCTTTGGTCTGCATGGTGCTCCTGCCACTTTTCTACGGCTTATGGACATTGTGTTGCGTCCACATCATCGGTACACTTCGACTTTCCTGGACGATATTGTCATCCACAGTACCGATTAGGAAAGTCACCTACCCAAAGTGCAGGCAGTAGTGGACTCCCTTCAGAAGGCGGGACTAACCGCTAACCGCGGTCCACCTGAAAAACGCATCTATATATGTGAACTGTACCCACTTCGCAACTGGAATCCACGAAGCACTGTAAAAAGGCAACGTACTAAAGGCTGTTTTATATATTTTTTGTATCTGTTTGATTGTGAGTTAGCTTTGTGTATGCTGCAAGATGGACATTTTTGATTTTAGAGCTAATGCAAGATTTGATGTTGAATCTGTTGTTTCTGGCAATGAGGTAGCAGAAACTTCCACCACTTTGGAAGCTCTGTTTTCCAAATTGGAACGTGATTTGATTAAGGAGATTCGAACCACCTGGGATATTGCATCACTTGAGAAATATTTCTGTGAGGCGAAAATCCCAGAGGGCTTGAGATGGCAACTGCCGCTGAACTCTGATAACCCCGATGATTTGGGGGAATGAGAGAAATTGATGAACGAGTGTGGTTTTAGGGCCATGAGGTTTATTATAAATATGCGGAAAAATAAATTGCAGATGATTAAAACCAATATAGATTTGCTTCAACAACAGCTGAAGCCGTATAAAGACCAGAAAGATTATGTGACCTTATGTGAGAAATGTAAAAATGGTTTAATGAAAATAGTGAAAGATGTTACCAGTAAAAAACTGAAAAAGTTTTTTAAAACATGTGGTGACTATAAAAATAGTAGAGTATACAAATGGAAGAATAAGGAGGAACAGAAAACCACCGGAGAAGGTGATGAGTTATGGGTTTAGCAATGCAGGGATATAGCACAGGAAATCAAAGGTGTATGCAGACAAATGTGAATCACAATAGCAACAATTATGACAATTAGAGAACAGAGGGTTGTAATTATGATCAGAGAAGAAACTATGGGACACATAGATTTAAGCCTTAGTTTAGAACACACCAGAATTTTGACTATCACGGTCAGTATAGATCGCATAAATATAGGAACTGTAATGGAAATTACCATCCCACACAACAAGGGGGATATGATCTCCCTAGGCAGAATAATTACTATGGTGGGAGGAATTTCTCTAATACCCCTAACTATAGTTATTATGAGAGAGCAAATTCTGGGAGGCTTATGTCACGGAGTGAACAATTTGATAATGGGGAGAGAATGTATTGTGGGAGACTCTTGCCACGAAGTGAACAATCCATTGAGATACAGAGAAGTGTGACCACAGAGGCCCAAAATTTTCCCCACCAGGGAGTAAAGGGGGTACAGATGACAGAGATAGAAAGACAGGCAACCCCAATAAAGAGAAACCATGCAGAGGAAAACGAGGGGGGAGGAAGCACCAGCCCAAACCCCCAAAAAAGCAGGGGGACTTAATGGGAATTTTCTATTTGAGTTCACATATCCTGTCAGATCCTGAAAAAGAGGTTCTGGGGAAAGGCCTCAAGTTTCCACCTACTTTGAGGATTAACAAGTTTGAGGCCTTTCTGTATGTGCATAAGTTTGTACGAAAATTGAATATTGCGAAATATTGTTTAACGAACCAAGCCCCTTTGAGAAATAGTGAGGAAGGTGGAAGAATTGAGCATACACACCTGAAAGAGAAATCCACTTTATTTCCAAAAATAATGAGTGCATAGAAGTTTTCAAAAGAGGGGTATTAAAGGAAATTGAGGCAATAAGTTCCAAACCAAGGAGACAGAACCTGACATTGGAACAAAGAAATGCCCTAAAAAGCTTGAATGACAATGACAAAATTGTTATAAAACCGGCGGATAAGGGAGGGGGGGTGGTTGTCATGGATGTGAAGAAGTATGAGGCAGAAATGTTTAGGATGTTGTCAGATGGGGAAACCTATCAGGTTTTAAAAAAGAATCCCACAGTTGAGTTTAAATCAAAACTCAACCAGCTTTTGACTAGAGGCTTTAAAAATGAGATCATTAATAAGAAGTTTGAGTTTTTGAATAATAAGTTCCCTGTGACGGCGGTGATATATTTTTTACCTAAAATACACAAGAGTCTGACCAACCCCCCTGGCAGACCTATTGTGTGTGGGATTGATTCCCTTACAAGTAGATTAGGTGAATATGTGGACTTCTTTCTGCAAAAGTACGTCCCACTGATACCCTCTTATCTAAAGGATTCTGGTAGCGTCCTGGATCTGGTTAAAGGGTTTGGTGTGTGCCCTGCTAATATGTGGCTAGCCACAATCCATGTAACATCCCTATACACGGTGATCCCTAAGAACTTGGGCCTTAAGGCAATAGAGGAAGAGTTGAAAAATGACCCCTTGATGACAGGAACAGAGGAGGTTTATCCTCAACTGTCTGGATTTTTGTCCATAATTGATTTTGAGCCAAAACCAGGTGCAGCTCTATAAACAGAACAGGTGCAGATCTTTCCCTTATACAGTCCTGATCTAAAGTTTAAGATTAGAGTTGAGCGAACACTTGGATGTTCGGGTTCGAGAAGTTCGGCCGAACTTCCCGGAAATGTTCGGGTTCGGGATCCGAACCCGACCCGAACTTCGTCCTGAACCCCATTGAAGTCAATGGGGACCCGAACTTTTCGGCACTAAAAAGGCTGTAAAACAGCCCAGGAAAGGGCTAAAAGTCTGCAAAAGGCAGCAAAATGTAGTTAAATCCCCTGCAAACAAATGTGGATAGGAAAATGAATTAAAATAAAAATAAATAAAAATTATCCAATATCAATTGGAGAGAGGTCCCATAGCAGAGAATCAGGCTTCATGTCACCCACCACTGGAACAGGCCACTGTCAGATATTTAGACTCCGACACCCAGACAGAGGAAAGAGGTCCCATTGCAGAGAATCAGGCTTCATGTCATAGCAGAGAATCAGGCTTCATGTCATAGCAGAGAATCAGGCTTCATGTCACCCACCACTGGAACAGGCCACTGTCAGATATTTTTAGGCCCCGGCACCCAGACAGAGGAGAGAGGTCCCATAGCAGAGAATCAGGCTTCATGTCATAGCAGAGAATCATGCTTCATGTCACCCACCACTGGAACAGGCCATTGTCAGATATTTTTAGGCCTCGGCACCCAGACAGACGAGAGAGGTCCCATAGCAGAGAATCAGGCTTCATGTCATAGCAGAGAATCATGCTTCATGTCACCCACCACTGGAACAGGCCATTGTCAGATATTTTTAAGCCCCGGCACCCAGACAGAGAAGAGAGGTCCCATAGCAGAGAATCAGGCTTCATGTCATAGCAGAGAATCAGGCTTCATGTCATAGCAGAGAATCAGGCTTCATGTCATAGCAGAGAATCAGGCTTCTTGTCATAGCAGAGAATCAGGCTTCATGTCATAGCAAAGAATCAGGCTTCATGTCACCCACCACTGGAACAGGCCATTGTCAGATAATTTTAGGCCCCAGCACCCAGACAGAGGAGAGAGGTCCCATAGCACAGAATCAGGCTTCATGTCATAGCAGAGAATCATGCTTCATGTCACCCACCACTGGAACAGTGTCATGGTCTTACCTGCTTGCTGCTCTCCTTCGTTTGACATGTGCTGGCGGCCATCTTGGGTCCTGGGTTTCTTGTAGCCTTCCACCCTGCGGCTCCTCCTTCCCCTGGGAGGAGCTGGATGCCTAGCTCACATATATAGGAGGTCTGTGGCTTCAGTTCCTTGCTTGGTCCTCTTGTGTTCACATGCTTCTAAGACTGCTGCTGCTTCTGGTTCCTGATCCTGGCCTCGTCTGACTACCCTGCTGGTTCCTGATCCTGGCTTCGTCTGACTACCCTGCTGGTTCCTGATCCTGGCTTCGTCTGACTACCCTGCTGGTTCCTGATCCTGGCTTCGTCTGACTACCCTTCTGGTTCCTGACCTCTGGCTTCGCAAAGACTCTGCTCGGTTTCACCATCCGTTTGGACTTTTGCTTCACAGCTTTATTTTCAATAAAGCCTTCTTATTTTCACTCTCTCTTGTTGTACGTCTGGTTCATGGTTCCGTGACATTAGGACCAAGCCATGAATTCTGACGGTACAGGGCCATCCTCGCTACCCACGCTGGTTGCCAGACTTGATCAGCAGGATCACCTGTTGGGTCGGTTCGCTGTGGCGTTGCAAACCCTGCTTGAACGCACGGCTCATTTCGCTCCCGTTGCCGATGGGTCGGTTGTCGCTCCTGGGCTCGCTCCTACTGCCGCTCCGGTGGTTGCGCCAGAGTCTACCCCGACACCTGTTGTTGCGCCTGCGGTGTTTCGGGGTATGACCGGTTCTGCCCCTCTTCCACAGCGCTTTGGGGGAGAGCCAACTCAGTGCCGAGGTTTCCTTAACCAGGTGGGCATTTATTTCGAGTTGCTGCCACATGCCTTTCCTACTGAGAGATCAAAGGTGGGCTTCTTGATCTCGCTGCTCTCGGACAAGGCCTTGGCCTGGGCCAGCCCTTTATGGGAGAACAACAATCCGGTGGTTGCCGAGTTTTCCGGTTTTGTTGCTTCTCTTCGGAAGGTATTCGATGTGCCGGCTCGTGCTGCCTCTGCTGCGAAGCTCCTTATGTCCATCAGACAGGGTTCACGATCCGTAGCTGAATACGCCATTGAGTTTCGTACCCTGGCAGCAGAGGTGGGCTGGAATAATGAGGCTCTGGTCGCTGCTTTCTCTCATAGTCTCTCGGATGCCTTGAAGGATGAGGTTGCAGCTAAGGACCTACCAGTTGAGCTCGAGTCTCTTATTTCTTTCCTGATTTTGATTGACACCAGACTCAGGGAGAGACCTTCCTTTAAGGAGAACCTGCGGAGGTCTTCTAACAGATTGGTGCCTACGTTTGCTGTCCCACCCGTGCCTCCCTCTCCTCCCACGCCTCCTGGGGATGACTTGTCTGGGGGTGAACCCATGCAGCTGGGGTTTGCTCGCCTGTCCGAGGGGGAGAGGGCACTCCGGAGACGCGAGGGCCGATGCATGTACTGTGGTCTCGGTGGGCATTTTCGGTTGGCATGTCCGAACCGTCCGGGAAACGCTCGTACCCTGAGATCCTGTCGGGGGCAGATCTTGGGTGGAGTATCCTCGTCCCCGGTTTCCCGTGTTGACAAACCACTGATCACTGTTGTCCTCTCCTGGGTCGGGGGCTCGGTGACGACCCAGGCGTTGGTGGACTCTGGTGCTGGTGGTTTGTTCATTGATAGTGTGTTCGCTGCCGCCAATTCCATTCCTCTGCAGGCTCGAGGTTCCCCACTGGCTCTTGAGGCGATAGACGGCAGACCCCTTCTGCCGCCACACGTGACTCATGAGACCCTTCCAGTGGGAATAGCCATTGGTGCCGTTCACAGAGAGTCGGTCTGCCTTCAGGTTATTTCGTCTCCACACTACTCGGTGGTCTTGGGGTACCCCTGGCTCCAGAAGCATAATCCGACTTTCGATTGGAGATCGGTCGAGATCCTCTCGTGGTCACCGCAGTGTGGGGCTAGTTGCATCCATGGGTCTGTCAAGTTGCTGTGTACTTCCTCGGACTCTCTGTTGCCTCCTGAATACGAGGAGTACCGGGATGTATTCGATAAGGTGCGCGCGGTTGCCCTACCTCCGCACCGCCCATACGATTGTGCCATAGAGTTACAATCTGGTGCCGTTCCTCCTCGTGGCAAAGTCTATCCACTGTCGGTAGCGGAGAATGAGGCCATGGAGGAGTACGTGAGGGAGGCGCTTTCACGCGGACACATTCGCAAATCTTCGTCCCCGGCAGGGGCTGGATTTTTCTTTGTGAAAAAGAAGGGCGGTGAGTTGAGGCCTTGCATCGATTACAGGGGTCTCAATCGCATCACGATCAAGAACGCTTACCCGATACCCTTGATTTCCGAGCTGTTCGATCGCCTTAAAGGGGCCACGGTCTTTACCAAACTCGACCTGAGGGCGGCATATAACCTGGTAAGGATCAAGGCGGGCGATGAGTGGAAGACCGCGTTTAACACTAGGACCGGTCATTACGAATCCTTGGTTATGCCCTTTGGGTTGTGCAATGCGCCCGCAGTCTTTCAGGAATTCATCAACGATGTTTTCCGTGACCTGTTGCAGCAGTGTGTGGTAGTCTATTTGGATGACATCTTGGTATATTCTGAATCCATGGAGGCCCACATTCTGGATGTCAGACGAGTGTTGCAACGGTTACGAGAGAACAAGCTGTTCGGTAAGCTTGAGAAATGCGAATTTCACCGATCCCAGGTAACCTTCTTAGGTTACATCATTTCCGCTGAGGGGTTCTCCATGGATCCTGAGAAGGTTTCGGCTGTCTTACAGTGGCCCCAGCCCAGTGGTCTTCGTTCCCTGCAGCGCTTTTTGGGCTTCGCCAATTATTATCGGAAGTTCATCAGGGACTTTTCCATGCTGGCCAAGCCTCTCACGGATCTGACCAGGAAGGGCAGTAATTCCCAGGTCTGGCCGCTCGAGGCCATCCGAGCTTTTGAGGCCCTAAAGTCCGCCTTTGTGTCGGCTCCGATTCTGTTGCATCCCAACCCTGGGTTGCCCTTTGTCCTCGAGGTGGACGCGTCTGAGACGGGAGTAGGCGCCCTTCTGTCTCAGCGTAGAACACCAGAGGGTCCTCTGCTTCCTTGTGGGTTTTACTCCCGGAAACTGTCTTCCGCGGAGTGCAACTATCAGATTGGTGACAGGGAGTTATTGGCCATCGTGCAGGCCCTTAAAGAATGGAGGCACTTGCTCGAGGGTTCGGTGGTTCCGGTTCTCATCCTGACGGACCACAAGAATCTGACCTACCTTTCTGAGGCCAAGAGATTGACACCACGTCAGGCCAGATGGGCTCTGTTCTTGTCACGTTTTAATTACGTGGTCTCCTACCTACCCGGTTCCAAGAACATCAGGGCGGATGCTTTATCACGGCAGTACTCCGAGCTGTCCAGGGAGGAGTCGATTCCGACTTCGGTCATACCTCCGAATCAGATCCTGGCCGCCATTCGCACCAGCCTGACCTCTCCCCTGGGTGAGCAGATTTTGGCGGCTCAATCTGGTGCTCCCTCTGGGAGACCCAACGGCAGATGTTTTGTGCCTGAGGAGTTGCGCACTCGGTTGTTGCGAACCTACCATAACTCCAAGACCGCGGGGCATCCTGGAAAGAATCAGCTGTCCTGGGCTGTTTCACGTCTGTTCTGGTGGCCTTCCCTACGTTCCGACATCGCCGCATATGTAGCGGCATGCTCCGTTTGTGCCCAGAGTAAGTCCCCTCGGCACCTTCCGTTGGGCCTTCTGCAACCCATAGCCACCGGGGAGCGCCCATGGTCACACCTGGGGATGGATTTCATTGTGGACCTCCCTGCATCCCGAGGCCATACGGTCATTCTCATGATTGTGGATCGGTTTTCCAAAATGTGCCACTGTGTTCCTCTCAAGAAGTTACCCTCTGCACAAGAGTTGGCCACGATTTTTGCCAGGGAGGTCTTCCGGTTGCACGGTTTGCCTAAGGAGATTGTGTCGGATCGGGGGAGTCAGTTTGTGTCCAGGTTCTGGCGCGCCTTTTGCTCCCAGTTGGGGATTCATCTCTCCTTCTCCTCGGCCTACCACCCTCAGTCCAATGGGGCCGCAGAACGATCCAATCAGGCCTTGGAGCAATTCCTTCGTTGCTATGTCTCCGATCACCAAGACAATTGGGTTGACCTCCTGCCTTGGGCTGAGTTTGCCAGGAACATGGCGGTGAACTCTTCCTCTGGGACGTCTCCCTTCATGGCCAATTATGGGTTCCAACCTGCCGTGTTACCGGAGGTATTCTCTCCCCAGGATATTCCGGCTGTGGAGGATCACCTTTCCGTCCTACGTGCTTCTTGGGTACAGATCCAGAAGTCCCTTGAGGTCTCTGCGCAGCGCCAGAGATTCCAGGCTGATCGCAGACGAGCGCCTGCTCCTTCCTACCAGGTCGGAGACCGTGTATGGTTGTCCACCCGCAACCTCAACCTTCGAGTGCCCACTCCCAAGCTGGCGCCTCGCTTTGTTGGTCCCTTCCGAGTGCTTCGCAGGGTAAACCCGGTAGCCTATGCCCTTGCGCTTCCTCCTGGCATGCGGATCTCCAACGTGTTTCATGTCTCCCTGTTGAAGCCACTGGTGTGTAATCGTTTCACTTCCTCGGTTCCTCGGCCTCGTCCGGTCCAAGTGGGCAATCGTGAGGAATATGAGGTGAGCAATATCCTGGACTCACGCCTGGTCCGCGGTCGGTTGCAGTTTTTGGTCCATTGGCGTGGTTATGGTCCAGAGGAGCGTTCCTGGGTTCCCTCCGCAGATGTCCATGCTCCTGCCTTGCTCCGAGCCTTTCACGCACGCTTCCCTCAGAAACCGTTTTGTGCTCCGCGGAGGAGGGGCCCTTGAGGGGGAGGTACTGTCATGGTCTTACCTGCTTGCTGCTCTCCTTCGTTTGACATGTGCTGGCGGCCATCTTGGGTCCTGGGTTTCTTGTAGCCTTCCACCCTGCGGCTCCTCCTTCCCCTGGGAGGAGCTGGATGCCTAGCTCACATATATAGGAGGTCTGTGGCTTCAGTTCCTTGCTTGGTCCTCTTGTGTTCACATGCTTCTAAGACTGCTGCTGCTTCTGGTTCCTGATCCTGGCCTCGTCTGACTACCCTGCTGGTTCCTGATCCTGGCTTCGTCTGACTACCCTGCTGGTTCCTGATCCTGGCTTCGTCTGACTACCCTGCTGGTTCCTGATCCTGGCTTCGTCTGACTACCCTTCTGGTTCCTGACCTCTGGCTTCGCAAAGACTCTGCTCGGTTTCACCATCCGTTTGGACTTTTGCTTCACAGCTTTATTTTCAATAAAGCCTTCTTATTTTCACTCTCTCTTGTTGTACGTCTGGTTCATGGTTCCGTGACAAACAGGCTATTGTCAGATATTTTTAGGCCCCGGCACCCAGACAGAGGAGAGAGGTCCATAGCAGAGAATCAGGCTTCATGTCATAGCAGAGAATCAGGCTTCATGTCATAGCAGAGAAGCAGGCTTCATGTCATAGCAGAGAATCAGGCTTCATGTCACCCACCACTGGAACAGGCCATTGTCAGATATTTTTAGGCCCCGGCACCCAGACAGAGGAGAGAGGTCCCATAGCAGAGAATCAGGCTTCATGTCAAAGCAGAGAATCATGCTTCATGTCACCCAACACTGGAACAGGCCACTGTCAGATATTTTTAGGCCCCAGCATCCAGACAGAGGAGAGAGGTCCCATAGCAGAGAATCAGGCTTCATGTCATAGCAGAGAATCAGGCTTCATGTCACCCACCACTGGAACAGGCCATTGTCAGATATTTTTAGGCCCCGGCACCCAGACAGAGGAGAGGTTCATTCAACTTTGGGTTGCCCCGCAATATAATGGTAAAATGAAAATAAAAAAAGGATTGAATAAGGAAGTGCCCTGGAGTACAATAATATATGGTTAAGGGGAGGTAGTTATAAATGTATAATCTGCACAAGGGATGGACAGGTCCTGTGGGATCCATGCTTGGTTCATTTTTATGAACGTCAGCTTGTCCACATTGGCTGTAGACAGGCGGCTGCGTTTGTCTGTAATGACACCCCTGCCGTGCTGAATACAGTTCAGACAAATACCGTTCAGACAAAACGCTGGCCGCCGGGCAGGCCAGCACCTCCAAGGCATAAAAGGCTAGCTCTGGCCACGTGGACAATTTGGAGACACAAAAGTTGAATGGGGCCGAACCATCAGTCAGTACGTGGAGGGGTGTGCACACGTACTGTTCCACCATGTTAGTGAAATGTTGCCTTCTGCTAACACATTCCGTATCAAGTGGTGGTGCAGTTAGCTGTGGCGTGTTGACAAAACTTTTCCACATCTCTGCCATGCTAACCCTGCCCTCAGAGGAGCTGGCCGTGACACAGCTGCGTTGGGCGACCTCTTGCTCCTCCTCTGCCTTCGCCTTGGTCTTCCACTTGTTCCCCTGTGACATTTGGGAATGCTCTCAGTAGCGAGTCTACCAATGTGCCCTTGTACTCGCGCATCTTCCTATCATGCTCCAGTGTAGGAAGTAAGGTGGGCACATTGTCTTTTTACCGGGGATCCAGCAGGGTGGCAACCCAGTAGTCCGCACACGTTAAAATGTGGGCAACTCTTCTGTCGTTGTGTAGGCACTGCAGCATGTAGTCGCTCATGTGTGCCAGGCTGCCCAGAGGTAAGGACAAGCTGTCCTCTGTGGGAGGCGTATTGTCATCGTCCTGCGTTTCCCCCCAGCCACGCACCAGTGATGGGCCCGAGCTGCGTTGGGTGCCACCCCGCTGTGAACATGCTTCATCCTCATCCTCCTCCACCTCCTCCTCATCCTCGTCCTCCTCGTCCTCCAGTAGTGGGCCCTGGCCTCTGCTGTTGCAAAAAATCTCCCTCTGAGTCACTTCGAAGAGACTGGCCTGAAAGTGCTAAAAATGACCCCTCTTCCTCCTCCTCCTCCTGGGCCACCTCCTCTTCCATCATCGCCCTAAGTGTTTTCTCAAGGAGACATAGAAGTGGTATTGTAACGCTGATAACGGCGTCATCGCCACTGGCCATGTTGGTGGAGTACTCGAAACAGCGCAACAGGGCACACAGGTCTCGAATGGAGGCCCAGTCATTGGTGGTGAAGTGGTGCTGTTCTGCAGTGCAACTGACCCGTGCGTGCTGCAGCTGAAACTCCACTATGGCCTTCTGCTGCTCGCACAGTCTGTCCAGCATGTGCAAGGTGGAGTTCCACCTGGTGGGCACGTCGCATATGAGGCGGTGAGCAGGAAGGCCGAAGTTACGCTGTAGCGCAGACAGGCGAGCAGCGGCGGGATGTGAACGCCGGAAGCGCGCACAGACGGCCCGCACTTTATGCAGCAGCTCTGACATGTCGGGGTAGTTGTGAATGAACTTCTGCACCACCAAATTCAACACATGCGCCAGGCAAGGGATGTGCGTCAAACCGGCTAGTCCCAGAGCTGCAACGAGATTTCGCCCATTATCGCACACCACCAGGCCAGGCTTGAGGCTCACCGGCAGCAACCACTCGTTGGTCTGTTGTTCTATACCCCGCCACAACTCCTGTGCGGTGTGGGGCCTGTCCCCCAAACATATGGGTTTCAGAATGGCCTGCTGACGTTTACACCAGGCTGTGCTGAAGTTGGTGGTGAAGGTGTGTGGCTGACTGGATGAGCAGGTGGAAGAAGAGGAGGAGGAAGCCGAGTAGGAGGAGGAGGCAACAGGAGGCAAAGAATGTTGCCCTGCGATCCTTGGCGGCGGAAAGACCTGCGCCAAACAGCTCTTCGCCTGGGGCCCAGCCGCCACTACATTTACCCAGTGTGCAGTTAGGGAGATATAGCGTCCCTGGCCGTGCTTACTGGTCCATGTATCTGTGGTTTGGTGGACCTTGCCACAGATGGCGTTGCGCAGTGTACACTTGATTTTATCGGATACTTGGTTGTGCAGGGAAGGCACGGCTCTCTTGGAGAAGTAGTGGCGGCTGGGAACAACATACTGTGGGACAGCAAGCGACATGAGCTGTTTGAAGCTGTCTGTGTCCACCAGCCTGAATGACAGCATTTCATAGGCCAGTAGTTTAGAAATGCTGGCATTCAGGGCCAGGGATCAAGGGTGGCTAGGTGGGAATTTACGCTTTCTCTCAAATGTTTGTGAGATGGAGAGCTGAACGCTGCCTTGTGACATGGTTGAGATGCTTGGTGACGGAGGTGGTGGTGGTGTTGGTGGTACATCCTCTGTTTGCTGGGCGGCAGGTGCCAACGTTTCTCCAGAGGCGGAGGAAGAGGCCGAGGCGGCAGCAGCAGAAGAGGAAGCAGGGGGAGCCTGAGTGAGTTCCTTGTTTTTAAGGTGTTTACTCCACTGCAGTTCATGCTTTGCATGCAGGTGCCTGGTCATGCAGGTTGTGCTAAGGTTCAGAACGTTAATGCCTCGCTTCAGGCTCTGATGGCACAGCGTGCAAACCACTCGGGTCTTGTCGTCAGCACATTGTTTGAAAAACTGCCACGCCAGGGAACTCCTTGAAGCTGCCTTTGGGGTGCTGGGTCCCAGATGACGGTGGCCAGTAGCAGACGGACTCTCTTGGCGGCGGGTGTTCTGCTTTTGCCCACTGCTCCCTCTTTTGCTATGCGGTTGGCTCGGTCTCACCACTGCCTCTTCCTCCGAATTCTGAAAGTCAGTGGCACGACCTTCATTCCATGTGGGGTCTAGGACCTCATCGTCTCCTGCATCGTCTTCCACCCAGTCTTCCTCCCTGACCTCCTGTTCAGTCTGTACACTGCAGAAAGACGCAGCAGTTGGCACCTGTGTTTCGTCATCATCAGAGACGTGCTGAGGTGGTATTCCCATGTCCTCATCATTAGGAAACATAAGTGGTTGTGCGTTAGTGCATTCTATCTCTTCCACCCCTGGGGAAGGGCTAGGTGGATGCCCTTGGGAAACCCTGGCAGCAGAGTCTTCAAACAGCATAAGAGACTGCTGCATAACTTGAGGCTCAGACAGTTTCCCTGATATGCATGGGGGTGATGTGACAGACTGATGGGCTTGGTTTTCATGTGCCATCTGTGCGCTTTCTGCAGAAGACTGGGTGGGAGATAATGTGAACGTGCTGGATCCACTGTCGGCCACCCAATTGACTAATGCCTCTACCTGCTCAGGCCTTACCATCCTTAGAACGGCATTGGGCCCCACCAAATATCGCTGTAAATTCTGGCGGCTACTGGGACATGAGGTAGTTGGTTCACTAGGACGTGTGGCTATGGCAGAACGGCCACGTCTTCTCCCAGCACCAGAGGGTCCACTAACACCACCACCACGACCATGTCCGCGTCCCTTACTAGATGTTTTCCTCATTGTTACCGTTCACCACAATAAGAAAAAAATTATTTGGCCCAATGTATTGAATTCAAATTCAGGCCTTTTTTTTTACAGGCCCCTAACACTATCTGGCTATCTATTTAGGTACCGTATTACACTAATACAGGCACAACAGTAACGACAGATTTAGCTGAATATAAATTGTAGGCCTAGTATTTAGGCGCTGGATGACAGGTATCCCTTTTACGGACAGAATTAGACTTGGAGATGCACGGTAGCGTGTAAAGTTGTTGAGGATGACCCTATCCGCACCTTCAATCTAATATACCCTTTTATGGATAGATTTAAACTTGGCCTGATAAAGCAGAAACCACTGATTTAGGGAATTGCTAAGTTGGGAATTGTATTCAACCCAGAACAAAAACTGTGCTTTGGCGGACACTAAATGAATTGACCAGCCTCAGCAATAAACACAGATTTAGCTGAATATAAATTTTAGGCCTATTATTTAGGCGCTGGGTGACAGGTATACGTTTACGGACAGAATTATTTAAACTTGGAAATGCACGGTAGCGTGTGAAGTTATTGAGGATGACACTATCCGCACCTTCAATCTAATATACCCTTTATGGATAGATTTAACCTTGGCCTGATAGTAATTCCTTAAATTTGTGGTTTCTGCTCTAAGTTGGGAATTGTATTTCAACCCAGAACAAAAACTGTGCTTTGGCAGACACTAAATAGATTGACCAGCCACAGCAATATCAACAGATTTAGCTGAATATAAATTGTAGGCCTTTTATTTAGGCGCTGGGTGACAGGTATACGTTTACGGACAGAATTATTTAAACTTGGAAATGCACGGTAGCGTGTGAAGGTATTGAGGATGACACTATCCGCACCTTCAATCTAATATACCCTTTTATGGATCAATTTAAACTTGGCCTGATACAGCAGAAAAAATATATTTAGGGGATTGCTAAGTTGGGAATTGTATTCAACCCAGAACAAAAACTGTGCTTCGGCAGACAGCAGACAGTATTACAATTGGGTAGCCACAGCTGAAACACCAGATTTAGGGTACTGCTATTTTGGCCAATTGTATTTTACCCCTCAATAAAATAGCAAGCACAGCCAAGCCCCTCATGTAGGATATAGCAAAAAAATAACCACACTATTGATGGTTAAATGGACTTGGTGGCAGCTTGTGCTGGCGCACCACAAGACACAAAATGGCCGCCGATCACCCAAGAAAAAAGTGACATAAAAACGCTCTGGGCAGCCTAAAAACAGTGAGCAATTAAATAGCAGCAATTCAATGATCCACAGCTGTAGATCGATCACTGAATTAAGTGTTTTTGCTGAGTAAATCCCTGCCTAATCTCTCCCTAACAGAAGCAGCTGCAACCTCTCTCCCTACACTGATCATAGCAGAGTGACGTGCGGCGCTACGTGACTCCAGCTTAAATAGAGGCTGGGTCACATGCTGCACTGGCCAATCACAGCCATGCCAATAGTAGGCATGGCTGTGATGGCCTCTTGGGGCAAGTAGTATGACGCTTGTTGATTGGCTGCTTTGCAGCCTTTCAAAAAGCGCCAAGAAAGCGCCGAACCCCGAACCCAGACTTTTACGAAAATGTTCGGGTTCGGGCCCGTGTCACGGACACCCCAAAATCGCTCATCCCTAGTTTTGAGGAAAAAGGGAGAAGCTCAGAAGCCTAAGAACACCATCCCAACTGTGAAACATGGGGTGGCAGCATCATGTTGTGGGGTTGTTTTTCTGTAGGAGGGACTGGTGCACTTCACTAAATAGATTGCATCATGAGGAAAGAAGATTATGTGGAAATACTGAAGCAAGGTCTCAAGACATCAGCCAGGAAGTTAATGCTTGGGTGGAAATGGGTCCTCCAAATGGACAATGACCCAAAGTATACTGCCAAACTGGTTACAAAGTGGCTTAATGATAACAAAGTCAATGTTTTGGAGTGACCATCACAAAGCTCTGATCTCAATCCTATTGAAAATTTATGGACAAAGCTGAAAAGGCAGGTGTGAGCAAGGCGACCAACAAACAAGGCTCAATTACACCAGCTTTGTCAGGAGGAATGGGCGTAAATTCCGACCAACAATTGTGAGAAGCTTGTGGAAGGATATTCAAAACGTTTGACCCTAGTCATACAGTTTAACCCCTTTACGCATTTGGACGTAACTGTACGTCCAAATCGCAAGTAATTTACTGCATTTGGACGTACAGACACGTCCAAACTGCTTACTGGGGCTGTGACACTATAAAGTGTCACAGCCCCGGAGTCTCTGCTCTCTCAGATAGCAGACACACCAAGGAAGCTGGCAAGGGACCAATCAGAGTGGTCCCTTGCCAGCAAGCACTCCAATCGGTTAGTCTCTTTAGTGTGGAAATGCCGGTTTCAGGCTGTGATCTCCACGCTGGACATCACAGCCTGAAATCGGGTAAGACCCACAATGTGCCCCCAGTGCCCCTGATATTTATATTTCTCCCAGTAATTTAGTGGCCCCCATAATGCCCCCAGATGTCCCCATTGACTCCTGATGCCCCTTGCAGCCTGATCCTCTCTGCCGTCTATGATGGCAGCAGCTCAGCAATGGAGCCACTGCCATCATCAGAGTGCCAGCTGTAACTTACAGCTGACACTCTGCTGCAGTCAAAATCGGAGCTGGCACCTATCTCGGCCATTTAACCCCATAGATGCCAGTGTCAGCAGCCGCCTGTGGCATCCCTGGGGTTAAGAGGGAGGGAGGTCCCTCTCTCTTCCATCAGGCCTCCACTTTTGCAATGGCAGCGGGCCGCTGGTTACCATCTCGACCGGACACCTTACAAAGGCGTCCGAGCTGCCATGTACCTAAGGCTGATCAGACCCTGAGGGTCTGATCAGCCTTAGGCCTCATGCACACGACCAGGTTTTTTTGCGGTCCGCAAAAATGGGTTCCGTAGTTCTGTGATCCGTGTCCGTTTTTTCTTCCGTGGGTCTTCCTTGATTTTTGGAGGATCCACGGACATGAAGGAAAAAGTCATTTTGGTGTCCGCCTGGCCGTGCGGAGCCAAACGGATCCGTCCTGACTTACAATGCGAGTCAATGGGGACGGATCCGTTTGACGTTGACACAATATGGTGCAATTGCAAACGGATCCGTCCCCCATTGACTTTCAATGTAAAGTCAGGAGTCCCTATTATACCATCGGATCAGCGTTTTCTCCAATCCGATGGTATATTTTAACTTGATGCGTCCCCATCACCATGGGAACGCCTCTATGTTAAAATATACCATCGGATTTGAGTTATATCGTGAAAACTCAGATCCGACATTCAAGTCAATGGGTCCGTGAAAAAACACGGATGCACACAAGATTGTCATCCGCGTCCGTGATCCGTAGGCTATTTTTTTACACAGACGGATCACAGATCCGTCTGCATAAAAGCTTTTTCAGAGCTGAGTTTTCACTTCGTAAAAACTCAGATCTGACAGTATATTCTAACACAGAGGCGTTCCCATAGTGATGGGGACGCTTCAAGTTAGAATATACTAAGAACTGTGTACATGACTGCCCCCTGCTGCCTGGCAGCACCCGATCTCTTACAGGGGCCTGTGACCCGCACAATTAACCCCTTAGGTGCCGCACCTGAGGGGTTAATTGTGCGTATCATAGCCCCCTGTAAGAGATCGGATGCTGCCAGGCAGCAGGGGGCAGTCATGTACACAGTTCTTAGTATATTCTAACTTGAAGCGTCCCCATCACTATGGGAACGCCTCTGTGTTAGAATATACTGTCGGATCTGAGATTTCACGAAGTGAAAACTCAGCTCTGAAAAAGCATTTATGCAGACAGATCTGCAATCCGTCTGTGTGAAAAAATAGCCTACGGACACGGATCACGGACGCGGATGACAATCTTGTGTGCATCCGTGTTTTTTCACGGACCCATTGACTTGAATGGGTCTGCGAACCGTTGTCCGTCAAAAAAATAGGACAGGTCATATTTTTTTGACGGACAGGAAACACGGATCACGGACGAACAACGGTGCATTTTACGATGTTTCAACGGACCCATTGAGAGTCAATGGGTCCGCAGAAAATCACAGAAAACAGAACAACGGACACGGATGCACACAACGGTCGTGTGCATGAGGCCTTAGTGTAACTCTAATACAGACTATACAGTGCATTGCAATAGATGACTATTGCAATGCACTGAATAGCCATCAGGCCCACTGGATCCAAATGGGTCTTGATAAATAAAATAAAAAGTGTAAAAAAACAAAAAAAAATGGCCCTAACACAGCTACATTGGTGAAAAAATAATATGCAAAATATAATTTATTTTTTAACACAGAAGTGATTTTATGCTGAAGAAGTAGTAAAACATAAATAAAACTATATACATTTGGTATCACCATAACCGTATTAACCCACAGAATAAAATTATGATATCATATTTACCACAAGAGGAACCCCATAAAAAATAAAAGTAAAAAACACTGACACAATTGACATTTTTAACCCAATTCACCTCCAAATTTTTTTTATAAAAATGGATCAAAAAGACTTATGTAGCTCAAAATGTTACCAATAAAAACTACAGCCTGTCCCGCAAAAAACAAGTCCCCACACAGCTACATTGGTAAAAAAAAAAAAATGTCATTGACAGTATATGGTGATGCAAAATATCATTTATATTAAGCACAAAAATGATTTTATGCTAAAAAAGTAGTAAAACATAAAAAACTATATAAATTTGGCATCACTATAATTGTATCAACCCACAGAATAAAATTATCATATCATATTTACTGCAAAAGGAACCCCATAAAAAATAATAATAGAAAACAGTGACACAATTGACTTTTTTACCCAAATCACCTACACAAAAAATACGATAAAAGTGATCAAAAAGACTTACCCCAAGATAACAATAAAAACTACAGCCCGTCCTGCAAAAAACAAGCCTTCATACAGCTATATTGGTGAAAAAGTAAAAATGCTATGGCCCCTAAAAAAAATTCAGCAAATTACATGTTAGAAAATCCTGACGCCGCTCCTTCCCTTCTGAATGCTACAGTGTCCCGAAATAGCGGTTTAAGACCACATACAAGGTGTTGCCGTATTCAATAAAAAAATGCATAACAAATTGTGGTTTGTATTTTCTCCTGTTAGCCCTTGTGAAAATAAAAAATGCAGGGCTAAAACAACATTATATTGGAAACAAAAGTACATTTTTCATTTTTACAGCCATGCGTTTCTAAATTCTATGAAACGCTTGTTGGGTCAAAGCATTCACTTCACCGCTATATTTATTCCTTGAGGGGTGTAGTTTCCAAAATGGGGTCAATTTTAAGGGTTAAATTCCAGCAAAATCTGCCCACCTATAACAATATGGCGCTTCTTTCCTTCTGAGCACTGCCGTGTACCCATACAGCAGGTTACAAACACAAATGGGGTGTTTCTGTAAACTGCAGAATTAGGGCAATAAATATTGAGGTTTGTTTAGCTGTTAACCTTTACTGTGTAATAGGAAAAATTTATTAAAATGGAAAATCTGCACAAAAATATTAAATTTTAAAATTTCCCCTCCATTTTCGTTTAACTCTTGTTGATCACCTAAAGGGTTAACAAAATTAGTAAAATCAGTTTTGCTTAACTTGAGTTATGGGTGGTTTCTACTAATTAAGTCCCTCAAAGTGACTCAATAACTGAACTGGTCTTTAAAATATGGGTTTTGGCAATTTTCTTAAAAATGTTAAAATTTGCTTCTAAACTTTTAAGCCGTCTAATTTCCAGAAAAAAATAAAATGACATTTACAAAATGATGCAAACATAAAGTAGACATATGGGGAATTTAGAGTAATAACTATTTTATGAAGTATCACTATCTATCTTAAAAGCAGAGAAATTTTAATTTTGAAAATAGCAAATTTTTCCAAATTTTCAGCACATTTTTTATTTTTTTCAAATTTTCAGCACATTTTTTATTATTCTCTCTCTCTCTATCATTATTCTGACATTTGGCAAATAATAATAATTATGGTAATCTTAATTGACCAAAAACAGGAAAGGTTTATTCTGATTTAATGTCAGTTATTGAGAAACACATGCATATGTGTCTTTTTATATAGTGTATGTAAACTTCTGGTTTCAACTGTAATATATTTTACAGTAGGGAGCTAAAAGATGCAAGTAAAATCGCACAGGTATATATACAGGTATATACCGGTATTTGGATGTCCTGGATTAAACCAGCTAAATTCAAACCTGTTTCATGTGACAAAATGGAGGCTGTAATGAAAGCTCTGGTGGAGGCTAACCAACACCAGCAAGAAACAAACCAACTGCTGTTAAAACACGTGATCGCTTTACAGATGGCAGGAGCGTCCCAGAGTGTCCATGATGTCCAGAAAGCGGTCCGTGCGGCGATCCCCAAGATGACACCATCAGACGACGTCGAAACCTACCTGGCTTTGTACGAGAAGGTGGCCACAAGGGAGAATCTACCCCGTGACCAGTGGGCTGAGGTCGTCGCTCCGTCCCTGACATCCGATTCCCAGCGGGTGTATTTCGACTTGCCAGACGATCAAGCGGCCGACTACCAGAAAGTCAAGGGTGAGGTGAATGTGTTGGTCCGGGCCCAGCGGGTGCATAGTGGGGGTTAAACCCGGCTGAGCCCGCGAGACCCCAGTATTATAACTTGCTTCACCTCTTGCAAAAGTGGATACAGCCTGATGTGCTGAGCCCCACTGCTAAGCTGGACCGTCTGTTATCTGATATGTTCTGGACGGCTTTGCCACCTCCTCTCCAGCACTGGATCGGCCAGATGTCTCCTGGCAATGCCCTTGAGATGGTGGACCTGGTGGAACGCTATGAGGCTACCAGGAATCTAAAGGGGGGTTCTTTCGAGAGGGGGCCAGTCAAACCCTGGAAATCTCCACCCCAGGCCCGGAGGTTTGAGCCGATAAAACCCACTCAGGAGGTACACACTGCGGACCTTGGCTCCGATAGTCTGCTGGCGGTGTCAGGAGCCTGGCCATGTAAGGACGGACGGTCCCCATATGGTTGAGCCCATGGACACCAACTATGGCTACTGTCAGTCGCTATATGCCAGGAAGCTGTGTGCAACAGGTACCCAAGACACTCTAGATCACTTGTGCCAGGTGGAAGTGGGAGACACTCCAGAGGAGGCCCTGCTGGACTCAGGCAGTCTGGTGACCCTAGTAAGGGGTCCCCTGGTACGGTCCACTGAGTATACTGGCCGGAAAGTAGGGGTCATGTACATTCATGGGGACTTGAAAGACTATCCCACCATCCTGGTGTCTCTAACCACAGGGGCCGGAAGGTGCACTCACGAAGTAGCAGTTGCCACAAACTTTCACTACGAACTTATAATCGGGAGAGACTTCCCGGGTTTCCTGGCACTGTGGCCTGTTACGAGGATGACTGGTGCCCATGAGACAGGGGTAACCCCAGCAGAGTGGCCTTGCTCCGGAGGGAGGCCAGATCCCTGGGAACCCGAGGCCAAAAGGCCAGCGGTGGGGGTGACCGCCACTTCAGTGGAAGAGGGGGAGACAACCCCACTGAGTGTAATGGTGGGAGATGTGAAGGACTTACCGCCGGGGCCTGAGCTGGCATACCTCAATGTCTCCGGGAATAATTTTGGTAATGCACAACACCGGGACCCAACCTTATACCGAGCCTGGGAAAATGTATTAATAATAGATGGTGATCCACAACAAGCTGGGGCAGAGTCAGCGTTCCCCTGTTGGTTCATCAGGATATGTTGTATCGGGTAAACCAGCTGTGGGGTGAACCCATTGAACAGTTGGTAGTGCCCCAGGCGTATCGCAAGCTAGTGTTAGAGTTTGCCCACCAACATGTTCTTGGGGGACACCTGGATCAGCAGAAAACGCAGGACCGGATTCTACAGCGGTTTTACTGGCCCAGTGTGTTCAGAGAGGTGGAAGAGTATTGCAAGTCTTGCCCGACCTGCCAGGCAACTAGCCCCCAGCAGCTTTTCTGCAGTCCCTTGGTAGCTCTCCCGATCATCGAGGTACCGTTTGAGCGAATCGCTATGGACCTCGTAGGCCCAGTGCCAAAGTCCGCTAGAGTACACCAACACATCTTGGTTGTCCTAGACTACGTCACTCGGTATCATGAGGCGGTGCCACTGCGACATACATCGGCTAAACTTATAGCTAAGGAGCTAATGGAGATGACCAGGGGACCCCTTTTATGTCCAAGGTCATGAGGGAGCTCTGTAAGTTGCTGCATATCAAACAGTTACTGACGTCCTTCTACCATCCGCAAAGGGATTTAGACAAAGGTTTAACAAAACATTAAAAACCATGTTAAAAAGGTTGTTGTCTAAAGATGGGAAGGATTGGGACCTTCTTCTGCCCTATCTCATGTTTGCTGTGTGAGAGGTACACCAGGCCTCTACTGGGTTCTCGCCCTTCGAACTGCTATATGTCAGACATCCTTGTGGTTTGTTGGACATCGCCAAAGAGGCGTGGCAACAGCAACCTACTCCGCACAAAAGTGTTCTTGAGTACATTACCCAGATGCAAGAAAGGATAACCTTGTGTTACCTCTTGTTAGGGAGCATATGGAGGCAGCTCAGCAAGCACAAAGTCGGATCTATAATCAGCAGGCCCGGGTGCAGATCTTTAATCCGGGTAATCGGGTTTTAGTTCTGGTACCGACCGTGGACAGTAAGTTCCTGGCTAGATGGCAGGAGCCCTACGAGGTACTCGATAAAGTTGGAGAGGTTTATTACAAGGTACACCAGCCAGGGCGGCTAAAGCCGGGGCAGGTTTACCATGTTAATTTACTAAAACCTTGGAAAGATAGGGAGACCTGTACTGAAGATAGCCCACAGCCGGGTTTTCTAGCGGAAGAGGTTCCGGCCCCTCTGTCTGATGCAAGGGAAGCAGTTGCCGTAGAAAAATTGCTGACAGCCTCTCCTCTAAACAGGCTCAGGAGGCCAGGGAGTTCATTAGTTGGAACACGGATGTGTTCTCGGACCTCCCTGGACGCACTTCCGCAATCCGGCATTACATTGTCACTGAACCTCAGGCAAAAGTCCAGTTAAAGCCATACCTGGCACCCGAGGTTTGGCGACAAGCCATCTCGGAGGAAGTGCAGTTAATGCTGCGGCTAGACGTCATTGAGGAGTCATCAAACCCCAAGTAAACAAAATAGAGGCCGTACCGAATTGGCCCCCGACCTGTCACCTCTAGGATAGTAAAGTCGTTCCTGGGGATGGTGGGCTATTACCTGAGGTTCGTCCCCCACTTTGCAACGATAGCTGCGCCATTGACAGGACTTTTGAAGAGACATATGTCCGTGATGGTTCGCTGGGATGAACAGGCGGAAGAGGCATTCTCCGCTTTGAAGTCGGCCCTGTGTGGGTCCCCGGTTTTGGTAATGCCTGACTTCAAGCGGGAATTTATTGGTGACGCCCGACTTTAAGCGGGAATTTATAGTACAGACGGATGCCTCCGAGGTGGGCCTCGGTGCTGTACAGTCCCAGGAAGTCAACGGGGATGAGCTGTCACAGCTTTTGGTGTGCGCTGTGACACTTATGCCATGCTTGCTGTTGTCTGTGGCAACGTGTTGCTGTTTCAGCTTGCGGGGCCATTGTCATGGACTTTGTGGTGTGTGCCGTGACATGGTTGCCTTGCATGTTGTTGCCTGTGGCAACGTGTAGCTTTTTATGCTGGTGTGTGCACTTCCCCTTTCAGTTGTTTCCTCCTCTGTTCAGTGCTGTAGGGGTTAACCACCTTGTTGGGCGTGGTCACTAGATGCTTCATCTTACCTGTGGCTAGAGGCCAGGAGTCAGTGGTACTCCAGCCATGGTGTGTGTTGGAGTTATGCTCCTGGTCTTCATGTTTCCATCTCCCAGAGTGAGGGCCTCCTAGTGGGACATCGAGGTCTCCAGCGATGTCTTCCCTCCCTTATATGTGTTGTATGTTTGGTGTGGGGTTATGATTTGGTGTGTTGTAATGTCTAGCCTGTTGTTCCTTGTCTGGTATGTTTGGTGATATCTTCCAGCATGGTTGCTAGACTTCCTAGCCTGTATGCAGTGCCACCTAGGGCTGTCATGCACCTTGAGGCATGGGGTCCTGGCGGAGTCTGGTGTGCTGGATACCTGTGTGAGTTGCTGGTACAGTGTCCTGTTTGGTAATAGGGCTCCGGTACTTATTCACAGGTTCCAGTCGTGGTGGCAGCGGCAGGTAAGTGTGTCGTCTTGTTTTCTTACCCGCCGATTCTCTTGCTGCATATTGTCTTTTCCTTTCCCTGCTTCTAGGCCTTTTGAGACTCCTGTTCTTCCGTGTCCTGGAAGAACAGTGCACCTCTCCTCAGCCCCTTTGTGAGGGATTCTCAGGGCAACTCAGGGCCTTAGGTATCCAGGATATGAGCCGCCCTACCATCCTGGTCCGCTCATACGGTGAGAAGTTAGGGCTAGATATAGGGATGCATTAGGAGGTGACCTGCTCCCTTATCTTTGTGTTCACGCCTAGTTGCTTTCCTTATCCCCCAGTCATTGTACGGTGGGGGGTTTTCCCCCACTCCCCACTGTGACATGAGCATCCCATTGTCTTCCTCCGCCATAAGCTCACCCCAGCCAAGACCAGGTACAGTGGAGAGAGAGAGCCTGGCTATCAAGTGGGCACTCGAGTCTCTCCGCTATTATTTGTTGGGGAGAAAATTCTGCTTGGTGACCGACCACTCCCCTCTCAGGTGGATGAACCAGGCCAAAGACAGAAATTCCTGGGTCACCCGATGGTTCCTGTCCCTACAGAACTTAAAATTTACAGTGGAACACAGGGCAGGCCGGTTACAGGGAAACGCGGATGCCTTGTCCCGGGTACATTGTCTGGTGAGTTTTCACCCCCTCAGGGTTGAACAAAGGGGGGGTATGTGACACAGTGAAGGGTATGGTCTGAGAGGACAGGTATTTTCCTCCCAGTGTGTGCTGCTGGGCTGATTTGCAGCCAGATGGGGTCAAACACCGGACTGGATTTTAGGTGCCAGTCTGGGTTTTGACAACACCTAGCTGTCCTTAAAAGACAGCTGGGCTCAGCAGCAAGTTGTCTATGTTTTGGAATCTGAGGCATGGTGCCGTTCTAGAGGGCTGAGAGCCGCATGCGGGGAAACAGGCCCCCTAAAGCCTATTGTGGACCGCTGGAAAAACCTGCAAACAAGGTGATTGTTTTGTATACAATGATCCCTCAACATACAATGGCCTCAGGATGTAATATTGTCAACATACAATGGTCTTTTCTGGACTATCATAAATTGAAAATAGACTCAACATACAATGTCTTAGACTCAGAACCAACCAATCAACATGGCCATTTCACTGGTAAAACACCTTTATTGGTTGCCTAGTAGCTCCTCTGTGGTACTAAATCTGCTCTACTGCCCCCTCTCTATACCAAGATGAGCTGCTCCTTTGGAGGTCATTTAAGCAATGAATCCATTTTATTTCTCTGGTACATCTATGTACTATGCAAGACCCTGAAAAAGTGTGTGTGCCCTCACCATAGAAAGTCATTTACAACTTCCAGAATCTGTTTCTAGCTGTTTTACTTGAGGATTTGCTTTATATATATATATTTTTTTAAAATTTACGTTTTCTTATTTTGGGATTATATTTTGGGCTTTGGAACCAGTTACTGGTTTTCCATACAGTTATGGACTCAAATTACAATGGTTTAACATACGATGGTCGTCCCTGAACCAATTAATATTGTAACTTGAGGGACTAATATATACATAAAAGGAACAAAAGTATAATTAAACCCTATGCTAATTTTCTTTTTGTGCTTATTTCTAGTTCCAGTATGCAGATAAATGGGATATCATCCTCATGGTAATAGGGATTGTGTGTGCCATTGGAAGTGGAGCAGCTGCACCCCTCAACACTGTTATATTTGGACAAGTGGCAGGAAGCCTTTCTACCAGTGAAAACAGCATAAATGGTAATTTCACTTATGGATTATAAGATCGACCTGTAGGTGCAGCCTAATTATAGAATTATAGCGAGAGAGAGAGAGAGAGTTTCTGTTGCTCATTCACATGTGTCTGGAGAGCTGTGCCCCACCAGCACATTGCAGACAGATGGTGCAGTTGTGCTCTATTTCTTCTCACAGAGAAGCTCAACAATTTTAGTTCTTACAGTCACTTTAAAGGGGTATTCCAGGTTTTTGTTCCAGGTTTTTGACTTTGAGGACTTATCCTCCAGAAAGACATTGGGGATTAGGGAGAATTGTACCATATAGTTAATTGTGGGTTTTGTTTTTAATCAATGTCTGTGTTTTTGCATTCTTTTTGTATACTCTTTTAAATCATTTTCACCCACTACTGCAGTACAATACACTCAAAGTTCTTTGTGTGGTGCCTGTCAATTCTTTAATAGGGGAATGGTAGAATAGTTGCAGAACTATTGACAGAATGGTAGAATAGTTGCAGAACCTTCTGTGCCGCTATGGTTTAAAGGGAGGATATCCCCTAACACAGTAGACCTAGCAATATATTTTATAAGGGGGTAAGTATTGGACACTTACTGTACAGTTTATCCCCCTTACACATTCCTCATACTCTTATCATGCTTGGCAGAAGGTGTATGCTGGGTATAGCCATGATGTCACGTAGTTTGATATTTCATCATAATATAGCAGAACCATCTTAATGCTCAGTCTACATGATCTTGATCATATCTGGTTTAGCGATGGTGACTATGCAGTGTGACTGAACAAAAGATGTTTTGATTAAGTTTATTTAAAGGGATTGTGCAGTTAAGGCTACTTTCACACTACCGTTCAGAGCGGGTCCGTCTTATGTCTGCTCAGACGGATCCGCTCCTATAATGCAGACGTTTGGATCCGTTCAGAACGGATCCGTCTGCATTATAGTTTAAAAAAATTTCTAAGTGTGAAAGTAGCCTGAACGGATCCGTCCAGACTTTACATTGAAAGTCAATGGGGGACGGATTCGTTTGAAGATTGAGCCATATTGTGTCATCTTCAAACGGATCCGTCCTCATTGACTTACATTGTAAGTCTGGATGGATCCGCTTGCCTCCGCACGGCCAGGCGGACACCCGAACGCTGCAAGCAGCGTTCAGGTGTCCGCTTGCTGAGCGGAGCGGAGGCTGAACGCTGCCAGACTGATGCATTCTGAGCGGATCCGCGTCCACTCAGAATGCATTAGGGCAGTACGGATGCGTTCAGGGCCGCTTGTGAGCCCCTTCAAACGGAGCTCACAAGCGGACACCCGAACGCAGGTGTGAAAGTAGCCTAAGTGATATTGATGGCTTGTCCTCAGGATGAGTCATCAATATCAGATCAGCAGGAGTAGAACTCCCAACACCCACAAGATCAGCTGTTTAAAGGGTCAAGATGCTTCTGTAGCGGTGGAGCAGTGTAATTAGAACTGCTCGACCGATTCAACTGAATAGGACAGAGCAGTTGTAAATTCACGGTAATGCCACTGCAAAGGAGACAATGTACAGGTAAACTTTGAAGAGGAAACACGAGCACCACAACCCTTTCAAACAGCTGATTGGCAGGGGTGCCTGAAGTTAGATCCCTGCCTATTTGATATTGATGACCTGTCCTGAGGATAGGTCATCAATATTACTCTACTGAACAGCCCCTTAAAACGTATGAATATTTTATAACAATTACCTTTATTGCAAACTTATTATGTTGTGCTCAAATTGTCCCTTTGTTTTATTTCAGCTTCAAGCAACAATTCTGGTTGTGCATCAAGCACTGATTTTAAAGCACACGTCGCCAGGTAGCTGATGACTGTTGACATTAATCTCTACCATTATTGCACATTCTGTGACTACACAGAGCAGTGTAATGCCATGTTTGAGAGTATATATATTTACTTGGGTGAAGAATATGGGTATTGTTGGAACATTCTATGGTATATACCTAGGGATGAGCACATCGATTTCGGATGAAACATCTGAAGTCGATCCGCATAAAGGTTCGTTCGCAGGAGCTCTGTAAAGTATTTAGCCGAATTTATTGCTTTGCGAAGGTACCACTTGGAACCGAAACCGAGTTCGGGAAATGTTTTTTTACAGTACAAATAAATTTATGAAGTTATTACTAGTGTTGATCGCGAAGATTCTAATCGCAAATTTTAATATTGGCACTTCGAGAATTCATGAATATCTAGTACTAGCTGAAGGACCCAGCTTTGCTTGGGTATATTTAATCTATTTCATTTAATGTTTGTGTGTGTCGTTAAAAGATATCAACACTATCCACTATAACAGTGACATCTACAGTACCCCGCCCCCAAGAAAAGTGACCTCCACAGCCCCCCACCCCTTAACACTGATCCCCCCCACAGTGCCCCATCCATTAAAATTGGACCTCCACCCCCTTAACTTTGAACTTTACACCAGCCTTCGCCTTTAATAGTGACTTTCACAGCATACCACCCCCTTGACAGTGACCTCCACAGGGGCCCGCCCCCTTAACAGTGGCCTTTACAACAATTTGCCCCTGACCTCCATTGCACACCATCCCCTTAACTGTGACCTCCACAGCAGTCTGCCCCAGGGTGGTCATAGGTCCAGTTTTAGGCCGGACAGTCCGACTTTCAGACTCCCTGTCCTCAATCTGGCATAGGGCCTGAATGGAAACAAGGATGTCCTTTTGAACAGCTCACTTTCATAAAGCAGCACTGTGCTGTCAGGGCGTGTCTTAGCGGGACCTAGAAGTTGATTTTGAACTTTATCCCTGTCGGCTGAGGAGTGGGAGGGGGCATGGCCTAACTGGCCTAACTGTATTGGGGCGTGTCCTTTTGAACAGCTCAGTCTAAGACAGCAGCACTGTGCTGTCTGAGAGTAGGCTGCAGGGAGAAAGTCACCCTCCCTCCCACCCCTGCAGCTGACAGAAGTTGATTTTTAACCTCATTTTCTCAATCCCTGTCAGCTGAGAAGTGGGAGGGGCATGGCCTAACAGCATCAGTGGCGTGGATTAGTGGGACCTGAGGGCCGGGTTTTAAGTTTGTCTTTTGAGGGTGGACACATTGTGGCAGGGGGCGTGTCTGGGCTCCTTCTGACTTGCTCATTTGCATACCAGATAAACAGGATTTTCAGAGGATAAAAACATCAATTTCTGGAACAAAGGCATGTCTTGAAATAAGGTACTAAGTGCTATTAGGCTAAGGCTTTACTACAATAGCGATTATCCTTGTGACAGATTTCCTTTAAAGCTGACCTACAGCAGTGAAAATAAATGGCTGGGTTGTTATGGAAACCTGGAGTAAAACTGTATGTGGGGGCTGGAGGACCTGCGAGCTTCTATTGGCTGAAAAGGGTCATGTGACCAAGCTTCTATTGGCTAATGCATTTTTTGGGAATATCTCAGGAACGGTACGTCCTAGAGAGCTGAGACCTCTTCTAAAACCTTCCCAGACACCTGATGTACCTGTATGCCAAATTTTGTGATTGTAAATGCGGATTCCTTTAGCGGACATACACACACACACACACACACATACACTCAGCTTTATATATTATATATAGTGCTATATCTTTGTAATCGCAAATATTGTAGATTTTTTTTTCAGCAGTACCCATGATCCCTCAGTGCTTCTTGCTTGTGGGCCAATGAGAAGGCTACAATATCTTTGACTTTAGGAGTAGTGTTGATCGCAAATTCTCATATCGCAATTTTTTTTTTTATCGCAAATTTTCCGATTGGCGATTGTCGCAATCAATAAAATAATGAATGAAGATCACAAATTATCGAATTCACAAATATATTACGAATATTCACCCAAATATTCGCTAAATATCCCAAATTCGAATATTGCCCCTGCTGCTCATCACTGTTATTACCCGAAGTCTCGCTCCTTTTCCGTACAGTATTGGAACAAACTTTTATGCGAATCGACTTCAGAAGTTTCATCCAAAGTCAATTTGCTCATCCCTATATGTACCTAGAGCAGCAAACTTCAAACTGTACGTCAAATTTCAATACCCCCACTCTCCAAAAAACACCTGTTTGAATTGCCATTGCGTCTCTCGCACATTTGCTATTTGCAATTCTACAAACCGGATTCCAAAAAAGTTGGGACACTAAACAAATTGTGAATAAAAACTGAATGCAATGATGTGGAGATGGCAAATATCAATATTTTATTTGTAATAGAACGTAGATGACAGATCAAACGTTTAATCCGAGTAAATGTATCATTTCAAAGGAAAAATACGTTGATTCCAATTTTCACGGTGTCAACAAATCCCCAAAAAGTTGGGACAAGTACCAATAAGAGGCTGGAAAAAGTAAATTTGAGCATAAAGAAGAGCTGGAAGACCAATTAACACTAATTAGGTCAATTGGCAACATGATTGGGTATAAAAAGAGCTTCTCAGAGTGGCAGTGTCTCTCAGAAGCCAAGATGGGTAGAGGATCACCAATTCCCACAATGTTGCGCAGAAAGATAGTGGAGCAATATCAGAAAGGTGTTACCCAGCGAAAAATTGCAAATACTTTGCATCTATCATCATCAACTGTGCATAACATCATCCGAAGATTCAGAGAATCTGGAACAATCTCTGTGCGTAAGGGTCAAGGCCGTAAAACCATACTGGATGCCCGTGATCTCCGGGCCCTTAAACGACACTGCACCACAAACAGGAATGCTACTGTAAAGGAAATCACAGAATGGGCTCAGGAATACTTCCAGAAACCATTGTCAGTGAACACAATCCACCGTGCCATCCGTTGCCAGCTGAAACTCTACAGTGCAAAGAAGAAGCCATTTCTAAGCAAGATCCACAAGCTCAGGCGTTTTCACTGGGCCAGGGATCATTTAAAATGGAGTGTGGCAAAATGGAAGACTGTTCTGTGGTCAGACGAGTCACGATTCAAAGTTATTTTTGGAAATCTGGGACGCCATGTCATCCGGACCAAAGAGGACAAGGACAACCCAAGTTGTTATCAACGCTCAGTTCAGAAGCCTGCATCTCTGATGGTATGGGGTTGCATGAGTGCGTGTGGCATGGGCAGCTTGCATGTCTGGAAAGGCACCATCAATGCAGAAAAATATATTCAGGTTCTAGAACAACATATGCTCCCATCCAGACGTCATCTCTTTCAGGGAAGACCCTGCATTTTTCAACAAGATAATGCCAGACCACATTCTGCATCAATCACAACATCATGGCTGCGTAGGAGAAGGATCCGGGTACTGAAATGGCCAGTCTGCAGTCCAGATCTTTCACCTATAGAGAACATTTGGCGCATCATAAAGAGGAAGGTGCAACAAAGAAGGCCCAAGACGATTGAACAGTTAGAGGCCTGTATTAGACAAGAATGGGAGAGCATTCCTATTTCTAAACTTGAGAAACTGGTCCCCAGACGTCTGAGTGTTGTAAGAAGAAGGGGACATGCCACACAGTGGTGAAAATGGCCTTGTCCCAACTTTTTGGGGATTTGTTGACACCATGAAATTCTGATTCAACATATTTTTCCCTTAAAATGGTACATTTTCTCAGTTTAAACTTTTGTTCCGTGATTTATGTTCTATTCTGAATAAAATATTAGAAGTTGGCACCTCCACATCATTGCATTCAGTTTTTATTCACGATTTGTATAGTGTCCCAACTTTTTTGGAATCCGGTTTGTAGATACCCTAATGCCATCTTTATCAGCCTGTGACCCACCCTCCCACACTTTGTTTGTTCTGTGGCTAGGATCACACTTTTGTGTCTTCCCTGAATCTGAGGCTTCTTTGCACTGCTTATAATGTGCAGTACACATCACTTTTGTCCTCGGGAGCATGAACACTGTCTTCCTATATTCACTGTGCCAGAGTAGTTCACAGTAATGCCATTAAGGTGCTGGAAATTAGGCAGCTCATAGCACACAAGCAGAATGAAGGAGGATGAAATTCATATGCAGCCAAAGTATAGTGATATCATTCTCTAATAGCAACATGGAAAAAGGGATGAGTTTCTTCAAGGATCAGGAGTAGCAACAGAAGGTAAAATTCTAAACATAATGTGCAAATGTTAAAACAGCAATATGTTAAACAATTCTGAATTAGATAATTGATTTCCTTGTGCACAAAATGAAAGTGACTAGTATTGATCGTGCAATACATCTGTATATGCCAGTCTCAGAGATCGTATTATCGCAATCTAATATATAAAGCTGAGTATATGTGTGTGTGTCTGCTAAAGTAATCCGCACTGTAGCATTTACAATCACAAAATTTGGCACACCGGCACATCAGGTGTCCAGGAAGGGTTTAGAGCAGGTCTCAGCTCTCTAGGACGTACCGTTCTCGACATATTCCCCAAAAAATTATTAGCCAATAGAAGCTTGGTCACATGACCCTTATCAGCCAATAGAAGCTCTCAGGTCCTTCAACCTCCACATACAGTTTTACTCCAGGTTTCCATAACAACCCAGCCATTTATTTTCACTGCTGTAGATGAGTTTTAACCCTTTAAGGACACAATATTTCCCCTTAAGGGCCATATTTCACCTTAAGGACCAAGCCATTTTTTGCAAATTTGACCAGTGCCACTTTATGTGGTGATAACTTTAAAACGCTTTTACTTATCCAGGCCATTCTAAAATAGTTTTTTTCATCAAATATTGTACTTCATAACACTGGTAAAAAGAAGTAAATTTTTTTTAAAAAAATTTATAAAAAAATACCAAATTTTCAAGTTTCAATTTCTCTACTTCTATAATACATAGTAATACCTCCAAAAATAGTTATTACTTTACATTCCCATATGTCTACTTCATGTTTGGATCATTTTAGGAATGCCATTATAGTTTTTGGGGACGTTACAAGGCTTAGAAGTTTAGAAGCAAATCTTGAAAATTTTCAGAAAGTTTCAAAAACCCAATTTTTAGGGACCAGTTCAGGTCTGAAGTCACTTTGTGAGGCTTACATAATAGAAACCACCCAAAAATGACCCCATTCTAGAAACTACACCCCTCAAGGTATTCAAAACTGATTTTACAAACATCATTAACCCTTTAGGTGCTCCACAAGAGTTATTGGCAAATGAAGATGAAATTTCAGAATTTCTATTTTTTGCCAAATTTTAAATTTTAATAAATTTTTTATACTAACAAAGCAAGGGTTAACAGCCAAACAAAACTGGTGGGCCGGAAAAACTAGTACGAGCCCCAGAGCTGCTCGTACTGGCGTGGGCCACAGGGTCCCTTGCATGGAGGTCCCCTTGATTTGCCTGGTGGCGTCTCCACCGCCTTGGGGGCTCATCATCATCGCTAGATAAATATTCAAAAAAGTGTAAAAAAAATAAGAAGAAAGGTACAAATGCGCTGTGGGGTTCCGGTGGGCGATGCGCTAACAGTGGCCGGACGCAAACAGTGCCGAGAACAGTCAGCGCATGCAAAAAAAAAAAAAAAACTTTCTCCCCAAAAAAAGGGTGGGGGGTCAAGCTGAAGCACAGCTGTGGACCCTGGACACCCGATCAAGGTGCTAAAAGTGATTTAGAAAAAAAAACACTTTTTCCCCTTATCTATCCCTTAAAATCGCCTACCCCTAACTGTCCCTATAGACTACAGTGCCTGATGGCACAAAAAACACTTTTTCTGGGCAGCACAGCCGGAGCTCCGCTCTCTCCCGCTCCACGGACCGGTATGAGCGGGGAGAGGAGCTCCGTCAATTCAAATTTGCCGCTCTGCCACCCCCAGCCTCCCTGACCGCCACCTCTCAGAATCGCAGGACGGTGATTGGTGGTGTATTATCACACCACCGATCACCATCCTTTCCGGGTTATCGGGTCATCAGAGACCCGAATAACCCGGAAACGCAGCAAACCGCAGGTCTGAATTGACCTGCGGTTTGCTGCGATCGCCGACACGGGGGGATCACAGGACCCCCCTGGGCATCGTCCCACGGTGCCTGCTGATTGATTTCATCAGGCACTGGGTTCCAATCTGCGGTGATCAGAACTACACATGATGTACGTCATGTGTCCAGGGCCAGTGCAAGGATTTTTGCCAACACAAGCAAAGCTACATTTTGGCGCCCCCCCCCCCCCCCTTCCAGAACTCCCCCTAACACCAGCATCCCACCGGGACCCCACTCCAATCGCCTGAATGCCTGCCTCGCAAAACCCTGCAGTGCACCTACCGCACCCACCTCCTGTGCATACGGTATATGTTTCTTTACCTTATTTCTCTTTTATATAAAAAGCAAACTAAATGGTGTTTTTTGTTAACTGGGTTTTATTAACAGTTTAACAAAATAAGTTATACATCTATAAAAAAAAGTTTTCAACAATGAGTAAAAGTGCAGGAAATAGTGCAAACATACTTGTCTTAAAACACTACACACAAACAGTGCTACACTAAAACAGCCCGTTCAAGGCAAAACATTACCAGTTATTGGTCAAAAAGAAGTGCAATAAGGATCAGTGATGTTTCAAACCAACACATTAATCCCATTTTTCCTTTCACATTATAAACATATTTTCAAACTATAACATAAGAACTTAAGTATCCTGCGAGTTAATTGAGTGCAATTCAACTAAAGTGCTAGATAATACACACATTCAAAGTGAGCTCTATAAAAATTTAACTTTTCTTGCTTTTGCGCTCACAAAATCATAAAGCAAAGTCTGAAAATCAATGTCCTGTGCAATGCGGTTTTCAATAGAAATCATTGCAAGTCCCACCAATCTCTCTTGTGATATTGTTGAACGTAGATAAGTTTTTATTAATTTGAGCTTTGAAAAGCTTTGTTCACCAGATGCGACAGATATTGGCAATGTCAATAATATCCGTAGTGCTATGGAGACATTGGGAGCAAAGCCATTTTTAATTGCATATGATAAAATCTGTGTAGGGGTCATTGTCGGTTTCAAGATAGGAGCCAATATGGTGAGCTCTTCACACAGCTGTGCTCCTTCCAGATCAGTATCTTCTGAGTTTTTATCAGTCAATACAGTCTGCAAATCTAAGCAATACTTCATAAGTGTTTCATATGGTACGTTTTTAAGTTTCTGGATATCGTACAGAAACTGAAAGTGCCTGCTGTGATGCTTAATTTGCTCAAATCTCTCATCAAGAGAATTAATGCAAACATCCAAAATGCTAAAAAAGCACTCAACTTAAATTTTTTTTGCAGGATCATTAATTGAATCATCTTGCGCTTCATAAGAAAACATCCTCTTTTTCTTTATTTGCCGCACTAACACGGGAAACACAGGCTCAATCTCCATTTCTGTGGCTAGCTCTTTAGCCTCTTCCAGCAAATCTTCAAATCCTTTATCTGAATGATAATCCTTCAAAAAAGTTGTTGTAGATTCCAACATATCAATTACATCTGGAAGGTACATACTTTTACTTTGAAGCAGCTTGCTGACAAAGTTAATTCTATTTAGAATGTTGTACCACATTACAATGAAACCCAAAAATGTAAAGTTGTTTAGTTCTTTTGCAAGGGATTCCGCATCAGATTGTGCCATTGCTGTCTGTGAGCTATCCCTTGAAATATCAGACAAGGCTTCATAGATTTCTCCAACCTGGAACCTAAACTGTAAGTCTCCCAATGTGCTTTTTCAAGACATTCCAACGAAGTGTGGATCCTGACAAAAAAACATATATTTTCTGCACAACAGAAAAGAAGGTTGCTCCATCCCTGCATGACATGGCTGCATCATTCACCACAAGATTTAAAGTGTGAGC
Organism: Bufo bufo; assembly: GCF_905171765.1. Taxonomy (NCBI): domain Eukaryota; kingdom Metazoa; phylum Chordata; class Amphibia; order Anura; family Bufonidae; genus Bufo; species Bufo bufo. Next base: position 459,525,084 of record NC_053393.1, read on the forward strand.
GCTGCAGGGAACATAAAAGGCAAGCGAGTTTAAATCAAGGATCCTCTTCTGAACACCATGGTATTTGCCCTTCATGTTGGAACCATTATCATAGCCTTGTCCTCTCATATCACCAAGGGGAATCTTTTGTTTTTCTAATTCACTCAAAATTGCCTCGGTCAGACCTTCTCCAGTAGAGCTTTGGATTTGGAGAAAGCCTAGAAATCTTTCTTCTATACACACCTCTGGTTCAGCAGTAGGATACCCCCCTTCTTTGATGAACACAAATCTAACAATTATAGTCATTTGTTTAATAAGTGAAATGTCTGGGGTGCAATCAAGTATGATAGAATAATACTTTGCCGCTTTAAGTGCTTGCAGAATCTGTTTTGTAATTTCTTTGGCTATAAGGCCAATTAGTTCATTTTGAATGTCCTTCCCCAAATAATGATGGGAAATTTCCTTATTTTTGATACGCTTCAGATGTTCCTGCATAACCGTATCAAATGTGGCAAGCATTTCTACAAGTTGCAGAAAATGTCCATTATTTTCACTAAGTAATGTATCTTTGCTACCTCTAAAAGCCAAGCACTGGCGACCAAGATACGCTACAATGGCTACAAGCCTCTTGACAACATTTTTGCCAGTGTTGTTTTTCTGCTGTCAAAAATCTCTGGGATACAGCATCTATTATTTTTCCTGATCCAAATCTTCTAGAGAATTCATTCCAGTCTCTTACAGCAACAAGGTGAGAATTGGACCTTTCATGAATATGAAGATTTTGAGACAAGTTCCTCCAATCACTATAGCCTCCGCTTGTCAAATTTGTTATTATTTTAGTTGAAAATAGCTTACAACAACAACAACAACAACAAAACACTTTGTCCAGCTTAACAGAATAAAATAGACCAATTTCTGTAGGTTTCTTCTCCGTTTGGCAATCGTCTCTTATAATTTGCTTTAGTGAAACGTCTATTAGATGCATCTTTGGGAAAAACAAAATCAGATTTTTTCTTTGCAGGACCTTTCCTGACAATAGCATCCCTTAGAGAGGTGGTGAGAACAGCGGGCCAATTAGCTGGATCAGACAAATCAAGAGTCTCCAAAGTAGAACATTGTTCCTCTTGCATCATTTCTACATCACTTGATCCTTCTGTATCAGTAGTCTTTTCAAGGTGAGGAGATGGTACATATGATGACGTAGAAGGTTGATCATCACCTACTTCTTCTTGTGTTTCCTCCGCGCTTGCATCATCCACATTAGCAGCCTCTTGAGCTGTGACGGGCTGTTGGTCTGCTGTTAAAGATTCCTCATCCATAGCTAGGTGAACTGGATCATCTTCCGCATTTGAAACTGGTTCTGATGCAGGAGCATCTTCCTTTCTGGTTTTGTGAGAGGTCAGGTACTTCTTTAAATCTCCAGACATCTGCTTCTTAGCTTCTTCTTTTTCTTCTCGCCTTTTTCTGAAACCTGCTACTGATAATTTATTTTCTTTAAATAATTTTGGCATTTTGATCGTAGTTTTCCAGTTATGTGAATAATAAAATATTTGTTGAATTTTTATAAACAGGCTCCTTAATAACACCCGCTGTGTAGCGTGTTGCAGAAAATTATATTTACTATAATAATCAAATACACCGTGGCAAAGGGAAAGCGCTAAAGAAGTTTTGATCATGTGAAACTATAGCTTCCAGTATGATATAAGCTCTGGTAAGGGTATGCTGGGATTTGTAGTTTTACTAATCATAACTACAGAAGTGTGACTACAACACTGCATAGTCAGGCAGAATCCAAATTGATATCATCAAATTACCAGTCACATCTTCTCTGTAGTCTTAATTGTTTTTCTTCATCTGGTCCAGACTAGAGATGTCCCGAATAGTTCGCCGGCGAATAGTTCCCGGCGAACATAGCTTGTTCGCGTTCGCCACGGCGGGGCGAACATATGCGATATTCAGTCCGCCCCCTATTCGTCATCATTGAGTAAACTTTGACCCTGTACCTCACAGTCAGCAGGCACATTCCAGCCAATCAGCAGCAGACCCTCCCTCCCAGACCCTCCCACCTCCTAGACAGCATCCATTTTAGATTCCTTGCGGAAGCTGCATTCTTAGTGAGAGGAGGGACAGTGTAGCTGCTGCTGATTTAATAGGGAAATCGATAGCTAGGCTAGTGTATTCAGTGTCCACTACAGTCCTGAAAGACTCATCTGATCTGCTGTAAGGACAGCACCCCAAAAAGCCCTTTTTAGGGCTAGAACATCAGTCTGCTTTTTTTTTTCCTGTGTAATCTAATTGCAGTTGCCTGCCTGCGGCTGCCAGCGTGTGTGTCAGGCTCACAGCGTATACTGTGCCCACTTGCCCAGTGCCACCACTCATATCTGGTGTCACAATAGCTTGCATTAAGGAAAAAAAAAAAACTTTTTTGACTGTGAAATAATATCAGTCATCTTCCTTTACAAGTGTGCGTTTCAGGGCCTGCAAGGGCACAGTGTCACACCAGTGCAACTCATATCTGGTGTAACAGTGGTGCACATTTAAAAAAAACAACACTTTTTGGACTGAAATAATAGCAGTCATTTTCCTTCACACGTGTGCGTTTCAGGGCCTGCAAGGGCACAGTGTCACACCAGTGCAACTCATATCTGGTGTAACAGTAGTGCACATTTAAAAAAAAAATTTTTTTGGACTAATAGATTGAATAGCAGTTAGTTGTCTGCAAGCGTGTGTGTCAGGCCTACAGTGTCTACTCTGCCAACTTCTGCCAGTGCACAGTGCCACTCATATCTGGTGTCACAGTAGCTTGCACGCATAGTACAACTTAACTAATCTAAAAAAAAATGACAGGCAGAGGCAGGCCACCCCGCAGGGGCCGTCGTGGTCGTGGTGATGTGATTCCCTTTGGCCCTAGAATAATGCCCAGTGTTCAGAGGCCACGTACCCTGAACTCAAAGTTCTGAGGACATAGTTGACTGGCTAACACAGGACACCCAATCTTCTACAGCTTTTGCTCTGAACCTTGACGCACCATCCTCCTCCAGCTCAGCTTCGGGCTCCTCTCAAGTTACCACTCGCCCGCCTGCCGCCACCACCAACACTAGCACCACAGCTGCTTCACTTGATCTGTCAGAGGAGTTATTTACACATCAGTTGGAAGAAGTGAGTGATGCGCAACCATTATTGCCAGAGGATGTAGATAACAGGGATATGTCTCAGTCAGGCAGCATTACACACATGGACGTACGGTGTGATGATGATGTTGTACCCGCTGCTGCTTCCTTTGCTGAGTTGTCAGATACAAGTGAAGAGGTTGATGATGATGATGTGTCCGTGGATGTCACGTGGGTGCCCGCTAGAAGAGAAGAAGGACGGGGGGAAAGTTCAGATGGGGAGACAGAGAGGAGGAGGAGACGAGTTGGAAGAATGGGGAGGTCGTCGCAAGGAGCTAGTGGCACAGTCAGACAGCATGCATCGGCACCCGGGGTCAGCCAGACAGCACGCCAATCAACGCATGCTGTTGCCACCACCAGAATGCAGTTATTGCAGAGCTCAGCAGTGTGGCATTTTTTTTGTGTGTCTGCCTCTGACAACAGCGATGCCATTTGCAACCTGTGCCAAAAGAAACTGAGTCGTGGGAAGTCCAACACCCACCTAGGTACAACTGCTTTGCGAAGGCACATGATCGCACATCACAAACGCCTATGGGATCAACACATGAGTACAAGCAGCACACAAACTCAAAGCCGCCATCCTCCTCCTGGTCCAGCATCTTCAGCCACGTCAACCACTGCTGTCCTCCTTGCCCCCTCTCAACCATCCGCCACTCTGCCTCTCACCTTCAGCAGTTCCTGCTCATCTGCCCACAGTCAGGTGTCTGTCAAGGAAATGTTTGAGCGTAAGAAGCCAATGTCACAAAGTCACCCCCTTGCCCGGCGTCTGACAGCTGGATTGTCGGAACTCTTAGCCCGCCAGCTTTTACCATGCAAGCTGGTGGAGTCTGAGGCCTTCAAAAAAATTGTAGCTATTGGGACACCGCAGTGGAAGGTACCCGGCCGAAATTTATTTTCACAAAAGGCAATCCCCAACCTGTACTCTATTGTGGAAAAGGAAGTCATGGCATGTCTGGCACATAGTGTTGGGGCAAGGGTCCATCTGACCACTGATACCTGGTCTGCAAAGCACAGTCAGGGCAGGTATATCACCTACACTGCGCATTGGGTAAACCTGCTGACAGCTGCCAAGCATAGAATGCGTGGCTCTGCAGAGGAGTTGGTGACACTGCCACGACTTGCAGGCAGGCCTGCTGCCACCTCCTCTACTCCTCCTACTCCATCCTCTTCCATAACCTCCTCGGCTGAGTCCTCTTCTGCTGCTGCGTCTTGCTCCACATCAACGGCACACCCCCAGCTCCCCAGGAGCTATTCCACATCCCGGATATGGCAGTGTCACGCCGTCTTGGGGTTGACTTGCCTGAAAGCTGATAGGGGACGTAACAGGGATTAAACTGATAAGAATAGAACTACTTAACACACCACTCCTATCTGGTGGCACATTAGATTACACGCGAGTGCCCCAAATTTGAAGTAGGAGGACCGACCAAGCATCTTTTTCCATCTCCCGGTTCCTAAAATCGATTCCATATACACGTCCCCTGGGGACGTAACAGGGATTCAACTGATAGGAATAGTACTACTTAACACACCTTATAATAACGCATAGAGAGGCAACGCAGAGAGAGGAGTCTGAAGAAGAGGAGTCAGAGGAGGAAGGTGGCTTTGAGGAGGTGGAAGACCAACCACAGCAGGCGTCCCAGGGGGCTTGTTGTCTCCTTTCGGGGACCCTTGGTGTTGTACATGGCTGGGTGGAGGAAGAGACATTCAATGACATCAGTGAGGACAAGGAACGGGACATGGCTAGCTTGGTATCCAACCTTGTGCATATGGGGAGTTTGCGGTTGTGCAAATGGACTGTTTGCGGTGCGTTAAACGGGGAGTTTGGTCTGTCACTGTGAAGCGGGCGTAACCGTTACACTACCTGATCGATACAACATCATACCTGATGTTTTAAAGCACGTTATTCCAAACAATTTAGGAATGTTAGGTGATTTATGCCCTTTATGGATTAAAACCAGACTCTGCGTCAACTACGTAATTTTCAATGGGAGTTTTGCCATGGATCCCCCTCCGGCATGCCACAGTCCAGGTGTTAGTCCCCTTGAAACAACTTTTCCATCACTATTGTGGCCAGAAAGAGTCCCTGTGGGTTTTAAAATTCGCCTGCCTATTGAAGTCTATGGCAGTTCGCCCGGTTCGCCAGTTTGCGAACATTTGCGAAAATTTGCGTTCGCCGTTCGCGAACGGAAAATTTTATGTTCGCGACATCTCTAGTCCAGACCATCATGTCTTATTCCAGCTTCACACTGTACCCTCTGAATGTAATAATGCCACATACTGCACCTTCAGAATGCAATACCGGCACATACCATAGCCCCTAAAACCCTGCCACCCCAGATATTCCTTACGATACACACTATACTCTATAGTATATAGAGTATAGAGTTTATTGTGCCCCACAAATAAACTAATTATATAGCAAAACAGGCCAGAAACAGCGTGTTGTAGCACAAAACAGCCGTTGTCTTGTATTGCCCGTGTAGTTCGTAATGACCCCCCATGGTATGTAACCTTTGCATAATAAAGAAGAAAGAAAATATTTGTCAACATATGGTGAGTGCCACAGCTTTATATTGAATTAATTATACACTTTGCTCCCATATTTGAATTATTTACTGTTCTCGCATATGTTATATACTGTGCCCCGTATATTATATCCTGTGTCACCATATATCATATACTGTGCATCTGTGACTGCCACATCAGACACCATTAGATTTACCTATGATAAAAATTACAGACCTACACATGCTTTGTATGTAGGAACACCTGCAAAATCAGCAGTATATGAAATACTTCTTCTCCCCACTGTATAGGACAGTAGTATATTGCTACAGGTACTTCTACAACAGTAGTATATTACTACAGGTACATGCCAGGGGGAGAAAAACAGAACTGGATCGCACATCCACAATGCTATGCTTTGATCTAATCAAACTCGCTTCTCAACGCCATGTTGAAGTGTACGGCCCCCCATACTGCATGCTATACAAGAGGCATTAGTGTACATTTTGATCAAAAGGCATAAGCCCACTCACCACGCCAAGTTCGCCTCTTTGAGTGGGACCTACTCTGACAAAAAGGTGCAGCGCAATGCAGTGACATTGCGCTGCACCTTTTTGTCAGAGTAGGTCACACTCAAAGAGGCGACCTTGGCGTGGTGAGTGGGCTTATGTCTTTTGATCAGAATATACACTAATGCCTCTTGTACAGCATGCAGTATGGGGGGTCTGTACACTACAACATGGCGTTGAGAAGCGAGTTTGATTAGATCAAAGCATAGCATTGTGGATGTGCGATGCAGTTCTGTTTTTCTCCCCCTGGCATGTTATTGCTACAGGTACATTTAGGACTGTGGGATATTGCTACAAGTACATCAACAACGGTAGTATATTGCTACAAGTACATCAACAACGGTAGTATATTGCTACAGGTACATCTGCGACGGTAGTATATTGCTACAAGTACATATAGGACGGTAGTATATTGCTACAGGTACCTATATAAGGCTAAAATACTATATATTGCTATGGGCACCTCTAGGATGGTACTACTGTTATGAGCCATAACAATATACATTACATGCTACCATCCTAGAGGTGCCCATATCAATATACAGTACTGAATGGTAGCATGTACTGTACTGTCTATTAGGGTTGTTGCGGGTATTGAAATTTCGATACCCAATCAATACTTTTGTCCCGGTATCAATACAATACCGGGATTTCCATTTTTTCGATACTAGCCTGCGCTGCTGCGCAGTGTAGTATCGCAGAACATTAGCGCGCTGCTCTCATCTCGCTCATGTTCTCTCAGCAGCACAGGGGAGAAGGAAGCAGTCTCTCCCTCCCCCTATGCTGCTGCCACCAATGAACGGAGAGAGGGGGACCTTTAATGGTTCGGACTTAGTTAAGTATTAGGCTACACAGAGCGGCGCCCAGGGATCTCCCAGCACCTACTATTATTCCTGGGCGCTGCTCCGTTCGCTTGCTGTGCGCCCATTACTGTCTCCTGCTCCATATGCTAATTACTACTATCGGAGCGATGGGGAGGAGACATCAGCTTCTCTAGTGGACGTTCCGAGAAGGGAACTGGGGAACAGCGGGCAAACGAAACGGCGACCAGGAATAATAGTAGGTGAGGCACCTGAGAGGTTAACTGCCACTGATTTGCTGCCAGTATCCGCCTCCTGTATTAAAGCTTAATTATCATTGGTGGCGCAGTGCGCCCCCCTCTACCGCCACCAGTATTAGAATCATTGGTGGCTCAGTGCCCCCTCCCCCCTCAACGCCCCCAGTATTGAAATCATTAGTGGCAGTGGCCACAGGGTCCTTTCACCTCCCCCTCATTGGTGGCAGTGGCAGCTTCTGATCGGAACCCCAGCAGTGTAATCCTGGGGCTCCGATCAGTTACCATGGCAGCCAGGACGCTACTGAAGTCCTGGCTGCCATAGTCAGCTCCCTGCTGCTGTGTGTACAGAGCACAGAGCAGCAGGTAGAGTGTAAAGTCCTATTCACCCTGATAGAGCTCTATCAGGGTGAATAGAACAAGGGATGAAAGATCCCAGATTCTGGCCCCTAAGGGGGGAAATAGTTATTAAAAAAATAAATGAAAACTGCGCGATTCGCCATTTTTTCTTTCTTTTTAAAATCTGTTTATTGATTTTATATTCAAATAACAGAAAGAAAAGGAACAAAGTTACAGGACCACATTTGGAGAAGACATTCACTTACATTGGCATGAGAATGCACATATTAAGAGTAAATCAGGCACAATGGAACATTACAGTAACACTACAGCACAAATCATAAGATATCGTATGCAAAGAACAATAATGTGTGATAAGTCCAGGCCGGAATGAATCACTTTACAATAAGAGCCATAGAGTGAAGAAAAAGAGCACAGATACATTATCACAAGTCTGTCAGCAGAAGTGTGTCCTGAGATAACATAAACTATTCGGATAAAACAGTGCAGAATATGCAATTTGGGCATAAAGTACAATATTCAAAGATTTCCGAATCTAGAAAATTTATGAACATGTAACTCTGTAGAACATGTAACTCTGTAGACAGAAGAAGGGGGGGGGGGGGGAAGGGAGGAGGGAAGTAGGGAGTAAGACAATGGGGAGAGGCAAGCTGTTGATGAGGTTCATATCTAACACACCAGCGAAGGAATCAATTAGTGGATTAAAGCCAATATACTTGAGTCAACTTCGAGGTCAAGGCAATACATAGATCAGAAGATGAAAAGATGAAATCAAAGCATGTATGTGGGCATGTGAGTCCAAATAGTGAGGCTGTTGACAATTAGACAAAGATAAAGATAAAGTGGAGCTGTAGGGGAGAAAAAATGAGAAAAACCTTGAATGTTTAAGCCACCCCAGACTCTAAATCTCTAAGCTGATGAGGGGTAATCAAACTCTTCCTGGCCGTCTAGGGAAGCCATATTTTTGAATATTTGTGGTGGGAGCGGAGTTCCCAATGTGATAATTCCTCTAATCTTGCTAGAGCTTCCACCTTCGTTCTCCACTGAGAGGTGGTGGGAGAGACTGTCGATTTCCAGTTAGAAGCAATTAAGATTCTGGCTGCCGCTAACAGTATTCTTAGAAGAGACATCTTCGAGGCGTTTATATTATTAGGAAATAGAGACAGCAAGGCAATTTCCGGGCGGCAAGGAAGTGAATTTGCATTTAGCTTGAGAATGTCCCTCACCAGGTCAAAGATCTGCCCCCAAAATATTTTTATTTTAGGGCACTGCCACCAAATATGCATGAAGGAGCCTTTTTCCTTTAGACATCTCCAGCAATCGTTAGAGATGTTCCCATACATCAGGCCTAACCTCACTGGGGTTAAATACCATCTAGTGAGGACTTTGTAAGCATTTTCCTGCACTACTACACATCTAGAGATATATTTAGGGGCATTTAAAATAATCTGAGTTTTGTTGTCTGAAAACTTTTTATTCAAATCTCTCTCCCACTCCCTTAAAAAGTAGAGTGAGGGAGGAATTTCCAGAGAGACCAAATTTCTATTCACAGTAGAGATGATTTTTGATGGGTAAAGAGACTGTCAAACCAGTTTCTCGAACCAGTTTAGCAAAGAATTTGCTTGTGACTTTTTAAGAATGGGCCCTACAATAGATTTTATACAGGAATATTGCATCTGGTTTAACTTTGTGAGATTAAATGTATTTGTTAAAGAGGTGAGGTCCAGAAAAGTGCCATCAGAATCTAATAGCTCATGTATAGGTAGGATAGAATTTCTTATTTGGGGAGGTAAGATACTGCAACTGTTTGTGTCGAGACCAACACAGTCCCCAACAGTCAGGAGTGTTGAAGGGAAGGTTAAGCAGGTTCCTCTCACATCCGGATCTTTCCAGAGTGCCAAAGAGATTGAGGACAAAGGTGCCCCTGTAGTCGGAAGAGAGGTATCAATAGATTCTGCAAGTAGCAAGGGTCTAATAGGACGACCCAGTCGTTTCTCCTCTAGGGGGATCCAGATTTTGTGAACCGGTCCTCTCAACAGGTCAATGATTCTGTTTATATGAACGGCTCTATAATATCTTTTGATAGATGGAAAGCCAATTCCACCTTTTTGGAAAGGAAGAAGTAGAATCTTGTTGGAAATTCTGGGTTTTATATTGCCCCAGATGTAAGAGGAACACAACCTCCGAAATGACTCAAAGAAACTGTTCGGCAGTTTTACAGGAAGGGCTTGCAGTAGATAGGTGAATTTTGAGACTATTAAGGAGTTAAAAATGTTACGTCTGCCTATCCAGGAAATGAAGGAAGGAGACCAAGAGTTTAAAATGGCAGGTATGGATTTTAATAGGGGGGGAAAATTTGCTTCATATAGCTTGTTTAGATCAGAGGTAATGTTAATTCCCAGGAATTTTATATGGGAACGTGTCCATTCAAATGGGGAGTCTTTTTTAAGTATCTGAAGGACTTTAGGTGAGAGATTTATATTCAGAGCCTCTGATTTGGCCAAATTTATTTTGAAATTTGAGATAAAGCCAAAAGTCGTGAAGGTCTTAATGATAGCGGGGAAAGCAATTTTTGGGTTAGAGATCATTAATAGTAAATCATCGGCATAAGCTGTTTGTTTTATCTCTAAAGGGCCACAGGTCAGGCCTTTAATTGCTTCAGCTTGTCTGACATGTTGTAGAAGGGGTTGTGATGATAAATAGAATAGGTGACAAGGGACAACCCTGTCTTGTGCCGTTATTTATCTGCACAGGTTGAGAAAGAACATCATTAATCTTAATGTTTGCGCTAGGAAGTGCGTACATGGAGAAGATGGCCTCTATGAAAGGGGTAGGGAAACCTAACCTGGACAAGGTATTTTTTATAAAGGACCAGGACACTCTGTTGAATGCTTTTTCAGCATCTGTCCCCAATACCACAAAAGGAGTTCCCGTCTTTTTTGCATAGGCTATGGCATTTATGACTTTATAAGTGTTGTCTTTGCCTTCCCGGCCAGGAATGAATCCTGTCTGGTCTGGATGTATAAGGTCTCTTAGTAGAGGTTTTATTCTATTAGCTAATAGGTTAGCACAGGGGTCAGCAACCTTTTACACACCGAGTGCCATTTTTGAAACCATCAGACAACCGGGTGCCAGTGAACAACAGCGCTCCATAGTGTTAGTTAGATTTTCATTTTTATACTTTTTATACAGTACAAGTACATAGTTGTACTGCTAATAGTAAGTTAAACTCACTAATTAATTAAAGGTGTTTACCTTGCCACCCTAAGCTCAGTATAACTCGAGCTACAGCTATGTGCATGTGTTAGCTCACCTCCCGATCTACTGAGCCGACCTGTGACAGTCTCATTGTCACAGGTCGGCTAGAACTATGAGGTGAGTGAAAAGCACTCACCTCATAGTTCTCCTTTAAGGCAGTGAGAAATTCTATTCCACATTACAAAAAGACCCCAAATCAGCCCTAAACACTGCACCTTCATAAAACACAGGGTTTTTACTTACCTAATGGAGAGCTGAGACAAAAGACCGGAGGGGTGTGGGCTGTAGATGTAGGCGTTCAAGCTGTAGACTTCTGACTGTAGGTTACTGGCAGGTATTTTCTTCTGGTAGACTGGAAGAAATACAAAATAATTATTACTTACAGAAAATAATTTCTAACAGGCCTACAGCATCACCAAAAGACCTCACGTCAGCCTCAAACCTTTTACCAGACCTCAGACCAGCAGCAATACACAGGAGACCTCAGAACACCACCAATGCACAGCAGACCTCAGATCTGGGGGGATCTGTGGATGACAGACACTGTTATGGGGGGATCTGTGGATGACGGACACTGTTATGGGGGGGATCTGTGGATGACGGACACTGTTATGGGGGGATCTGTGGATGACGGACACTGTTATGGGGGGGATCTGTGGATGACGGACACTGTTATGGGGGGGATCTGTGGATGATGGACACTGTTATGGGGGGATCTGTGGATGACGGACACTGTTATGGGGGGGATCTGTGGATGACGGACACTGTTATGGGGGGGATCTGTGGATGACGGACACTGTTATGGGGGGATCTGTGGATGACGGACACTGTTATGGGGGGGATCTGTGGATGACGGACACTGTTATGGGGGGGATCTGTGGATGACGGACACTGTTATGGGGGGATCTGTGGATGACAGACACTGTTATGGGGGGATCTGTGGATGACGGACACTGTTATGGGGGGGATCTGTGGATGACGGACACTGTTACAGGGGGATCTGTGGCTGGCACTGTTACGGGGGGGGATCTGTGGCTGGCACTGTTACAGGGGGGGATCTGCAGATGGCACTGTTATGGGCCGGGGGGATCTGTGGGTGGCACTGTTATATATGTGCCATCCACAGACCCCCCCCAGCCCATAACAGTGCCATCCACAGACCCCCCCCAGCCCATAACAGTGACATCCACAGAACCCCCCCAGCCCATAACTGTGCCATCCACAGATCGCCCCCGCCTCCCCCCGCCACCAGTATACAAATATAAGATGTTATATTCATTTATTGGTTATTAAACATGCCCCCTCAGTCCTATTACTACCTTACATCCTAATCGCTTCTGTAGAATTCAGGCAGCCCAAGCCAGGCGGCCAGCGCGTCTCTCACTGACGTCACTTGCCTGCGCCGCCGGCTTCATTCAGGCACATGACGAGAGTTACGCTGCCGCCCGCCTGTCCTGCCTGAATTCTACAGAAGCGATTAGGATGTAAGGTAGTAATAGGACTGAGGGGACATGTTTAATAACCAATAAATGAATATGACATCTTATATTAGTATACCGGAGCGGCTGGGCGGGGCTATACTACACTGACTGCACCGCCCCGCCGCTATTGCCAGCCCCCAGATCCTCCTCCCAGTCCCTCCCTGAGTCCCTGCTCGCTCCTACATCGCAGCTTGCGATGTAAAACGGCAAGCATTCGCCCCATAAGACGCAGGGGCATTTCTCCCCCATTTTGGGGGAAGAAAAAGTGCGTCTTATGGGGCGAAATTGACAGCCGCTCACACGTGCCAGCAGAGACAGACTCGCGTGCCATGCCGGGCACGCGTGCCGGGGGTTGCCGACCCCTGGGTTAGCATATATTTTAACGTCTAAGTTCAGTAGAGAGATAGGCCTATAGCTGGAGCATAAATTGGGGTCCTTTTGTGGTTTGGGGATCAGAGTGATGTGAGCATTAACCGTTTGTGGCAGAAAAGCGTTACCTGACATTGCCTCGTTAAAGGAGTTAAGTAAGTGTGGGAGTAACGTCTCTCTGAAGGACAGATAGTATAACATTGGAAGACCATCCGGACCCGGAGACTTTCCTTTTGCCATCTTTTTTAACACAGCAGATATCTCAGGGAGCTTAATTGGGGAACATAGATTCTTAGCTTGTTCAGGGGATAAAGTTGGAAGATGTAATTTTCTCAGGAACTCTTTCGTTATGGCCAACTTTTCTTCTTTAAGGGGTGTTGTATCTGACTTTTCGATGTTATATAGGTCAGAGTAAAACTTATGAAAGGCCTTTGCTATATCTAAGTCATTTTTGACTAATTTCTTATCATCCGTTAGTATGGCCGAGATCCTGGCTTTCCGTTTACGTTGTTTTAATAACGCTAACATGAACTTGGTGGGTTTATTTCCGTGAGCATAAAATTTATGGTTGGTTGCAAGATATAATTTGGCCGATTGTTTATTGAGAAGTTCTTTAAGTTCGTCTCTGGCTACGGAAAGTTCCAGTAATTGCTGAGTGTTTTGTGAACTTTTATGTAGGGCTTCCAACATGGATTTTTTTTTATATAAATCTGTTACTTTGGCACGTCTTTGTTTATTCACATGGGAGGCTATCGAAATGAATTCACCTCTAATAACCGTTTTATGGGCTTCCCACAATATATGTGGAGATACTGACTTTGAGTCATTCAGTAGGAAAAATTCTCTCAGTTTAGCATCAATTTTCTCCTTCACTTGAGAATTATCTAGCAGAGTCTCGTTAAGTCTCCATATATATGTTCTAGGGATTGAATCTGGCATTTTAAAAGTGAGAAATATGGGGGCATGGTCAGAGTGTACTATATTTCCCATATGTGTCTCGGTGCAACAATGGATCTGGGCAGTAGGGATTAGTATGTAGTCAATTCTATGATATGTATTATGTGGGTGGGAAAAAAAGGAATAGTCTCTTTCCCCTGGGTTGTAGGTTCTCCATGCATCAATCAAGCTGCTATTATGTATTAGTTTTTTGATTGCATTAATCGAGTTTAAGGGGACAGAGGATCTACCTGAGGAAGTGTCAAGAAGGGGGTTAAGGGCGACATTGAAGTCTCCAGCAACAATAGCAAAACCCTCCCTGAAATCCTCAAATATCTGCCAAACAGTCTTGAACCACCTATTTTGACCAGCGTTAGGAGCATAAAAGTTAGCGAAGGTGTATAACTGGGTATTTATAGTCCCTTTTACTAACAAATATCTTCCCAAGGGGTCAGATTTTAAACCCGTCATAATGAAATCTGTGTTCTTATTAAAACCAATACTGACACCCAGCTTATTAGAATACTCTGAGGTGCCGTGGTACCAGAGATTGTAATAGGCTCTCGTCATATTGGGAATCTTTCTATTTTTGAAGTGTGTTTCCTGTAGAAAAATCACATTTGTTTTCTCTTTATGCAGGAAATGGAGAATCTGGCTCCTTTTAGCAGGGTTTTTAAAGCCTCTGACATTATATGTAGATATATGTTGATCTGTCATGGAGTATCTTGTGAGTGTAGAGAGATGTACTTACATAACCTTGGACCCTTGAGAGTATAGCATGGATTACTTGACTCAGGAAAAGTAGTTGGAGACGTTGGTGAGTAGATTGTATGTATAGGGGGGGTGGGAAAGGGCTAAAAGGTAAGAAAAATAACGTTAACATCAGGAAAGGGTTAAACAATAACATTCTTCTTAGGACCGGGGATAATAATATCCCAGTAGTGGACCACATTTGGTCAGAGCCCCTAACTGCAGGTCAGAGGCTGCAGTGGTGTCAGGCCTAGTCAAACCCAAATTTAGAGCTAGTCTGTAGGCAAAAGGCATGACTCTTCACTAAAGAAATAATGAAAATTCAGAAAATTCTGAAGTGAGTAACATCTACAACGAGACATATAATAATAACCCGTCAATAATGTTAAGACTTAAACTTAGGAAATGTAGTGACTTAACCTAAGGCACTAATTAGGCCCAGGCTGCCAGTCATATAATCCCCCAACCGAGTCGTAAGGAGCAATAGGAAACTCTAATGGAGCTACCCAGAAGGATTAAGGAAGGTTGGAGGGACTGTACAAGTCCGCAGCCGTGAGCCCAACTCCTTTGGACTGACTTATAGACATAACATAAAGAACATTAGAAAACAAAGAGTATGATCAGTCCTCATCTGTGATAATACGCCTGGGGGTAAGTTTACCCTGTTTCTTCTTTGACTTTATCCCCTTACCACTACTCACAGTTTCCCATGGAGTGGGAGGGGTAATGTCTTGTGGGATCAGAACGTCATTGGTGGCAGACCAGTCGGGATGTCTATATCTTGTATATCTAGGGCATCAAGGATCTCTGGGTGGTCTTTGTGTGATCTCAAGACGTATTTCTTCTCCTTGTTTGTGATCAGCATCCCGAATGGAAATAACCATCTAAAGGCAATGCGCTTCTGTCTGAGGTAATCAGTAAGGGGTTTTAAAGCACGCCTTTTATTAAGGGTAGCAGGGGCCAGGTCCTGGAATAATAGGATTTGAGCACCTTCATATTTGATGATCTCACTTTCTCTGGCCTTCTTCATCACCAGGTCTTTTTGGGCAAAATTTAAGAGCTTGCAAATGATGTCCCTTGGGGGGTCACCGGGTTTTGGTTTGGGACGTAGGGCTCGGTGAGCTCTTTCTGTTATGATGGGGTCAGGATAGTCTTCTCCCAGCAGGGATAAGCAAATTTCTTTAGTAGCAGTTGGAATTGCTTCGGCAGCGACAGTCTCTGGAACTCCTCTAATGCGAATATTATTCCTTCTGCCTCTATTATCCTGATCCTCCATATAGTCGTACAGATGATTGATGTGTTGTTGGTAGGCAGCTAAAGCTAAGGAATTTTTGCTTGTGTAATCCGCTACTGCAGACTGGTTAGATTCCAAAGCTTCAACTCTCTGGCCAATTTGCTTTACTTCTCTTTTAATTTCAGAAAGTTCTTCTAGAACAGGATTTAGTGCCTTCGAAAGGGCTTGAGAGATAAAGGTTCTGGATATTGGTAGGTCTGAGGATGTGTCAATCTGTTCTTCTTCATCGCTTTCCCTGTCCTGGTGAGAAGAAGATTGGCGTTGAGTGCTACTTTTCGGGGTAGTCTGGGACGCCCCTTGTGAGTGTGAGTTTTTTTTCATCATAAACCTGTCAAGGTCCGATTGTGCAAGAGAGGGAGCTTTAGGTTGATTGTTGGAGTCCTGTTCAGCACCCCTGTACCTCCCTATTTTCACCATAGATGCGGATGTTCTGTCTCAGTAGTTGACAACTCACTTCTTCATCTGATGCTTAGGTGGAGGGTCACATCATTTATTGCATAAGTAAATTGAGCTTGTATTTAACATCTGCAGCCTCCTATGAGTGGGGTTAGGCTTATTCTGCCATAATACACTGCTTGCAGAAAAAGGTTACTGTCTCTTTAAAACAGAGGGCTTAGAGGGAGCGTTCTCAAAGCACCCCTGAGTCTCACATGTAATAGTTGGCAAAAGTAGGATCGATGTAATAAAAGGAGAGGGGTCCTACAAATAAGCACAAACTGCACACTGTGAAGAGGGACTGCAGTAAGTATAATGTGCTGTGGTTATAAAAGTCCATCTATATGACTTAACTTCGGTAATATAGTTGTGTCTGTTACCGGAGCTTCTTGTCGGCCACTTTCCAACGAAGCTGCACCCCGCTCAGGGGGGTCGCGTCAGCTACTGGGGATCGCGATCAACGGGCCAAGTGTAAAATGGCGCCCGCGCCGTGGCGGCTCCTCCGGTACAGGCCTGTGTCCCCCGGAGCGGCCGGACTGAGGAAGGCACGCTTACAAAAGTGGGATTACCTTTTCCCAGGTATGCGATAGTTACTTCCTGTTGTTCCGAACGGCGGATGGTTCCGGGGCGGCCTCTTGCTGTCTCCACGCTAGGCCGAGGATTCTACCCCTACTAGGCCGCAGCTCGGAACTCCGGAGTGAAGCGGTCTTATGAACTCCGAAGGGTCTCAAAAGGTGGCGGATATTGAGTAGGGACGCCTACGGTCCTTGGAGAGGGTTATAGCCTTTACAATCTGGGAAGATGGGTTTAGATGAAATCTCCATAGACGGAGCTGCTGCATCAGACGTCTTTCCTGGTCTGCAGCTAGCCACGCCCCCCGATTAGTCATTTTTTAAAATGCGGAATGCACGTGGCTTTTTTTTTTTTTTTTTTTACGTGGTATCGAATGGTATGGAGTATCACAATACTTTTTTATGGTATTGAATCAAAATGTTGGTATCGCACCAACTCTACTGTCTATTGCTATGGGCACACCTTACTGCAAGCCACAACAAATGCCAGGCACAAGGTCGCCATGCCGACCAAAAATGTGGTACTGGTGACTGCGATCTCTTTAGCCTGGTTTTAAAGGGAACCTGTAAGGTCCCCTACGTGATCTCGGCCTTTTCCAGTACATTTTAGATAATTTCTGCGCTGTGCCCATAAGCTTCTCTGGATGTCGTAAGTTGTTAATAACAATTTTAATAGCTGATGCTCACCGAAATTTTGAATTTGAAATTTGAAATTTTGCACACCTTACTTCCCAAAAAAGGTAATAAAAGTGATCAAAAAAGTCGTATACACAGTACAGACCAAAAGTTTGGATACACCTTCTCATTCAAAGAGTTTTCTTTATTTTCATGACTATGAAGGCATCAAAACTATGAATTAACACATGTGGAATTATATACATAACAAACAAGTGTGAAACAACTGAAAATATGTCATATTCTAGGTTCTTCAAAGTAGCCACCATTTGCTTTGATTACTGCTTTGCACACTCTTGGCATTCTCTTGATGAGCTTCAAGAGGTAGTCCCCTGAAATGGTCTTTCAACAGTCTTGAAGGAGTTCCCAGAGATGCTTATCACTTGTTAGCCCTTTTGCCTTCACTCTGCGGTCCAGCTCACCCCAAACCATCTTGATTGGGGTCAGGTCCGGTGACTGTGGAGGCCAGGTCATCTGGCGCAGCACCCCATCACTCTCCGTCATGGTCAAATAGCCCTTACTTTCAAAGTTTTCCCAATTTTTCGGCTGACTTACTGACCTTCATTTCTTAAAGTAATGATGGCCATTCGTTTTTCTTTACTTAGCTGCTTTTTTCTTGCCATAATACCAATTCTAACAGTCTATTCAGTAGGACTATCAGCTGTGTATCCACCTGACTTCTCCTCAACTCCACTGATGGTCCCAACCCCATTTATAAGGCAAGAAATCCCACTTATTAAACCTGACAGGGCACACCTATGAAGTGAAAACCATTTCAGGGGACTACCTTTTGAAGATCATCAAGAGAATGCCAAGAGTGTGCAAAGCAGTAATCAAAGCAAAAGGTGGCTACTTTGAAGAACCTAGAATATGACATATTTTCAGTTGTTTCACACTTGTTTGTTATGTATATAATTCCACATGTGTTAATTCATAGTTTTGATGCATTCAGTGCTAATCTACAATTTTAATAGCCATGAAAATAAAGAAAACTCTTTGAATGAGAAGGTGTGTCCAAACTTTTGGTCTGTACTGTACGCCAAAATTGTACCAATCCAACCGTCACCTCATCCCGCAAAAAATAACTCTACCTAAGATAATCGCCCAAAAACTGAATAAACTATGGCTCTCAGAATATGGAGACACTAAAACATGATTTTTTTGTTTTTGTTTAAAAATGTAAATAATTGTGTAAAACTTACATAAATAAAGAACAAATATACATATTAGGTATCGCCGCATCCGTAATAACCTGCTCTATAAAAATATTACATGACCTAACCCCTCAGGTGAATACACCTAACCCCTCAGGTGAATACATAAAATTGTAAAAAAAGCAATTTTTTGTCACCTTACATCCCAAAAAGTGTAATAGCAAGCGATCAAAAAGTCATACGCACCCCAAAATAGTGCCAATCAAACAGTCATATCATCCCGCAAAAATCATACCCTACCCAAGATATTTGCCCAAAAACTGAAAAAACTATGGCTCTCAGACTATGGAGACACTAAAACATGATTTTTTTTTATTTCAAAAATGAAATAATTGTGTAAAACTTACATAAATAAAAAAATAGTATACATATTAGGTATCGCCGCGTCCGTGACAACCTGGTCTATAAAAATATCACATGATCTAACCTGTCAGATGAATGTTGTAAATAACAAAAAATAAAAATGGTGCCAAAACAGCTATTTACTGTGTTACCTTGGCTCACAAAAAGTGTAATATAGAGCAACCAAAAATCATATGTACCCTAAACTAGTACCAACAATACTGCCACACTATCCCATAGTTTCTAAAATGGGGCCACTTTTTTGGAGTTTCTTCTCTAGGGGTGCATCAGGGGGGCTTCAAATAGGACATGGTGTCAAAAAAAACTGTCTAGCAAAATCTGCCTTCCAAAACCGTATGGCATTCCTTTCCTTCTGCACCCTGCTATGTGCCCGTACAGCGGTTTACGACCACATATGGGGTGTTTCTGTAAACTACAGAATCAGAGCCATAAATGTTGAGTTTTGTTTGGCTGTTAACCCTTGCTTTGTAACTGGAAAAAAATTATTAAAATGGAAAATCTGCCAAAAAAGTGAAATTTTGAAATTGTATCTCTATTTTCCATTAAATCTTGTGGAACACCTAAAGGGTTAAAAAAGTTAGTAAAATTAGTTTTGAATACCTTGAGGGGTTTTGTTTCTTATATGGGGTCACTTTTATGGAGTTTTTACTCTAGGGGTGCATCAGGGGAGCTTCAAATGGGACATGGTGTCAAAAAAACCAGTTCCAGCAAAATCTGCCTTCCAAAAACCATACGGCGCACATTTCCCTCTACGCCCTACTGTGTGCCGGTACAGTAGTTTATGGCCACATATGGGGTGTTTCTGCAAACTACAGAATCGGGGCAATAAATATAGCATTTTGTTTGGCTGTTAACCCTTGCTTTGTTACTGGAAAAAATGGATTAAAATGGAAAATTTGCCAAAAAATTGATATTCTCAAATTTCATCTCTATTTGCCAATAACTCTTGTGCAACACCTAAAGGGTTAACAAAGTTTGTAAAATCAGTTTTGAATACCTTGAGGGGTGTAGTTTCTTAGATGGGGTCACTTTTATGGAGTTTCTACTCTAGGGGTGCATCAGGGGGGCTTCAAATGGGACATGGTGTAAATAAAACCAGTCTAGCAAAATCTGCCTTCCAAAAACCATACGGCACACCTTTCCCTCTACGCCCTACTGTGTGCCCGTACTGTAGTTTACGGCCACATATGGGGTGTTTCTGCAAACTACAGAATCGGGGCAATAAATATAGCATTTTATTTGGCTGTTAACCCTTGCTTTATTACTGGAAAAAATGGATTAAAATGGTAAATTTGGTATTTTTTTTATAAATAAAAATGATTTTTTTAAATTTCATTTTACCAGTGTCATGAAGTACAATATGTGACGAAAAAACAATCTCAGAATGGCCTGGATAAGTCAAAGTGTTTTAAAGTTATCACCACTTAAAGTGACACTGGTCAGATTTGCAAAAAATGGCCTGGTCCTTAAAGGGAACCTGTCATGTGGATATTTGATTATAATCTAACTAATTATATACAATCATTAACTACTAAAAAGTACCTTAGATGTATTCACTTACTGGTGTGACAGATGGTTACCTCATAATATACACACAAAGATGCCGCATGCTAATGAGCTGATTGGAGTCTGGCGTGATGTCATTGAGTCCAGCGTATATTTAATTCAGAGATATAGCCACTCCCCTGCCCACCTGCTGCTGATTCCTATGTAAACAAACTGTCACTCAGCAGCAGGTGGGCGGGGAGAGTCAGGAGCTCATGAATATTCATGACTCATCATTATCAGCTGGAGCTTTTCAATACAAGATGTTGGCAGATTGACTGGGTCAATTAAAGAAAGTGACCCAGCATTGTGCTAAGAGAATCAATCACTTATTTATGTTGCCCTTAGTTAGGACACCATAAAACTGGTGACAGGTTCCCTTTAAGGTGAAATAAGGCTGTGTCCCAAAGGGGTTAAAGTTGTTTTTAACAACTTGCAGCATCTGAAACAGATTAATGGCACAATGTCCAAACGCTGTGTCCTTGTCACGGGGTAATGTGGATAACAGACTAGATTCTCCCAGAGGGGGGGACAGGCTGGACAGTGACTCATCATGCACCACGATGCAGCCACTGACCCACACGTGCCTCTCTTCTCTGTTGCTCCTCAGTCTGCAGTGCAATCCACAGCCGAGCCTGAACAGAACTGAAGCAAATTCATATTTATCGGATCTGTGTCACCATATATTATATTATGTGCCTCCCATATATACAGTGCCCCCAGCCCCCATATAGTGGCAAATATATACAGGGCCCCCATATAGTACCTGTGCGGCTGCCCTCATACATACAGCGCCCCTATATAGTGCCTGTGCTTCCATGTAGTTCTCAATATATACAGGGTCCCCAACTCCCCATATATACTAGGGCTGCAGGATTTGGGGAAAATGTACAATTGCGATTAGGAAGGTAAATATTGAGATTTCACCCATGGCACATCATCCCCGCCCCCCCCCCCCCCCCGCCCGGACAGCCCTGGCCCCATCCATGATCACATCCTTACCCCTTATTGTGTCACATTTCTCCCCCCCCCCCCATGGCACATCATCCCCCCCCGCCCGGACAGCCCTGGCCCCATCCATGATCACATCATTACCCCTTATTGTGTCACATTTTACCCCCCCCATGGCACATCATCCCCCCCGGCTGACCCTTTCTGGCAGCCTGGCCCCATTCCCATGTCACATACTCAGAGTACTGTACAACTGTACAGACATTTACATTGTCCCCCCTCCCTCCATCATGTCACGGTCACACAAACTAGCGCCAGAGCAGAGGCCTAGCACTTATTCGCTCATTTCATTTTGAAATAATTTTAAATGATCATATTAATTATTATATACCATTCATTCAATTCGCAACAGTTCAAACTTCAAGTGACCTACCCTAACAAGTCCTGAGTCCACTCCTGACCTGTCCTGACTCCTGCTGCTGCTGGCTGCCAGTGCGTCTGGTGGTCTAATCTGGCTGACGGCTGTGTGTGTCTTTGTGAGTCAGACACAACACAATCAGTCAGCTCGAGCCTCGCCTATTAGTCCCTGTGCTACCCGCCGCCGCGGTGCCGCTCACTACCAGTCACGCCCCCATGGCAGGCTGAGCCACGTCATAAGTCCCTAACAGGTTAAAGGAAAACTGTCACCAGGATAATCGCTATTGCAGTAAAGCCATGGCCTAATAGAACTTAGTACGTTATTTCTAGATGTGCCTTTGTTCCAGCAATAGATGTTTTTATCCTCTGAAAATCCAGTTTATTTGATATGCAAATGGAAAATTACTATATGGGCAGTGTGGGGGACACTACTATGTGGGGGAAGCGTGGGGGACACTACTGTGTGGGGGACACTACTGTATGGTGGCAGTGTGGGGGACACTACTGTGTGGGGGCAGTGTGGGGAACACTACAGTGTGGGGGACACTACTGTGTGTGGGGGACACTACTGTGTGGGGGGCAGTGTGGGGGAAATTACTGTGTGGGGGTCAGCATGGGGGACGTTGCTATTGGGGAGGCACTATAGGGCTCATTCTATTATTTCTGGGGACACTATACAGGGATTATTACCTGGAGCACAATATAGGGTGTTATTATTACTGGGGGCACTCTATGGGACATTATAGCTGCTGTAGACACTATAGGGACATTTGGGCTAATTTATCAAACTGGTGTAAAGTAGAACTGGCTTAGTTGCCCATAGCAGCCAATCAGATTCCACCTTTCATATTTGACAGCTCTTTTGAAAATCCAGTTCTACTTTACACCAGTTTGATAAATGACCCCAATTATGTACATTAGGGTCACTATTTTTTCAGCAATATAGTACCTGGGACATTGGGGAGCACAGTGGGCACAGTATTGGGAGTGGCAGCAGGATGACACTGTGGGGACACCAGAATGGGGAGGTTGATGGAAAAATTGAGAAATCTAACGTGTCTGTGTTACAAACTCTGTAGAGATGAGATGCGGCTGAAAGAATTTCTCATGGCGGTCTAACGGAGAAGAAGAGGAAAGAGAAGGTCTACATGACAGGAGATGTCCCTGGATGTAAGAGGTACAGTTGCAAGAAAAAATATGTGAACCCTTTGGAATGATATGGATTTCTGCACAAATTGGTCATAAAATGTGATCTGATCTTCATCTAAGTCACAACAATAGACAATCACAGTCTGCTTAAACTAATAACACACAAAGAATTAAATGTTACCATGTTTTTATTGAACACACCATGTAAACATTCACAGTGCAGGTGGAAAAAGTATGTGAACCCTTGGATTTAATAACTGGTTGAACCTCCTTTGGCAGCAATAATTTCAACCAAACGTTTCCTGTAGTTGCAGATCAGACGTGCACAATGGTCAGGAGTAATTCTTGACCATTCCTCTTTACAGAACTGCTTCAGTTCAGCAATATTCTTGGGATGTCTGGTGTGAATCGCTTTCTTGAGGTCATGCCACAGCATCTTAATCGGGTTGAGGTCAGGACTCTGACTGGGCCACTCCAGAAGGCGTATTTTCTTCTGTTTAAGCCATTCTGTTGTTGATTTACTTCTATGCTTTGGGTTGTTGTCCTGTTGCAACACCCATCTCCTGTTGAGCTTCAGCTGGTGGACAGATGGCCTTAAGTTCTCCTCCAAAATTGTCTTGATAAACTTGGGAATTCATTTTTCCTTTAATGATAGCAATCCGTCCAGGCCCTGACGCAGCAAAGCAGCCCCAAACCATGATGCCCCCACCAACATACTTCACATTTGGGATGAGGTTTTGATGTTGGTGTGCTGTGCCTCTTTTTCTCCACACAGAGTGTTGTGTCTTTCTTCCAAACAACTCAACTTTGGTTTCATCTGTCCACAGAATATTTTGCCAGTACTGCTGTGGAGCATCCAGGTGCTCTTGTGCAAACTGTAAACGTGCAGCAATGGTATTTTTTAAACAGCAGTGGCTTCCTCTGTGGTATCTTCCCATGAAATCCATTCTTGTTTAGTGTTTTACGTATCGTAGATTCACTAACAGGGATGTTAGCATATGCCAGAGACTTTTGTAAGTCTTTAGCTGACACTATAGGATTCTTTTTCACCTCATTGAGCAGTCTGCGCTCGCTGTGCTCTTGCAGTCTTCTTTACCGGACGGCCACTCCTAGGGAGAGTAGCAGCAGTGCTGAACTTTCTCCATTTATAAACAATTTGTCTCACCGTGGACTGATGAGCAGCAAGGCTTTTTGGAGATACTTTTATAACCCTTTCCAGCTTTATGCAAGTCAACAATTCTTAATTCTTGTGAAAAGCAAACACAGAACTGGTGTGTGTTTTTTATAGGGCAGGGTAGCTGTAACCAACACCTCCAATCTCATCTCATTGATTGGACTCCATTTGACTGACACCTCACTCCAATTAGCTCTTGGAGATGTCATTAGTCTAGGGGTTCACATACTTTTTCCACCTGCACTGTGAATGTTTACATGGTGTGTTCAATAAAAACATGGTAACATTTAATTCTTTGTATGTTATTAGTTTAAGCAGACTGTGATTGTCTATTGTTGTGACTTAGATGAAGATCAGATCACATTTTATGACCAATTTGTGCAGAAATCCGTATCATTCCAAAGGGTTCACATACTTTTTATTGCAACTGTATGTGGTCAAGTATAGGGGGGGGTGCCAGAGAAATGTCCTGGGCACGCCACTGGAGGGAGGGTGACTTTCTCCCTGTAGCTCACACTCACTTAGGCTCCACTAAACTTAGGCTCCATTCAGACGTCCGTAGTGCATTGCGGATCCGCAATTGCTAACAAGATTAGGACATGCTCTATTTTTTTCCGGAGCTGCAGAATGGATGATCGGGGCCGCGCTCCGGAAATGCGGATGCAGACAGCACACTGTGTGCTGTCCGCATCTCTTCCAGCCCCATAGAGAGCAGCAAATAGTGGCCAATAGGATAGAGAAAGGCGCTCATAGGGTGAGTAAGTTCAGCAAATCAAATTTCTACTGAAAGAAAATAGTTTGCTCACCTATTGTGGTTGCATCAATTGGACGCAACCGCAATGAGGGTCAAGTATGGATGAGTAACGGTTGGTGCAGCCTAGATTCGTCCGATCGCCTTCGGCAGAGGCCACCCTGCCACTCGGGTAACTGTATGAAAGAAAGAAACGCTGAACTTTACGTGGAGCGCATGGACCATATAATATAATATGTATCTTTAACCCTATCACATGTTAATATATATCTATAGCCCTTAACCCTATCACATATTCATTCAATAACCACAGCTCACTTGGAGTCTCCAAGACATCAACACCCCCTGTTTTGCTAGTGCATACGTTACATTATATATTCATATATTTATTTTTGTTACAGCCCCTTGTTTTCATATCTCATAGTGTCTCTCTTTAACCCATGGAATTTTACTTTGTCATTATGGATTAGAACCAATTAGCCCTCTTTTTATATCATGAAGGTACATCAGGGCATTGTAGCTGATCTTCACACATACTCGTCTGTATCATAGAGCTACATCTGTATATGGCCTTTTTATCTTAGTGGTTTGCCTTGGTGGCATCAATATATAATATATTATATATATGTTCACTTCTCTTTCACTTCTATATTATTTGATTGCTGTGGTACGGGACAGTCTCACAGTAGAGATACTATTACAAAGTATCGGTATAGTGTACGGAATTTTATTTTTTATTTTTTACTTTGTTTTACCATCAATGTTTTTTATTGTATATGATTGTCTCTCTTGATATTACATATTTCATATATATATATATATATATATATATATATATATATAAATCCGGAAAAAAAGAGCGGCACTCCAAAAAATAAAAGCAAGTGAACCTTTATTCACCCCAGTGGTACAACGTTTCGGCTCTGGTCACGAGCCTTCCTCAAGCAAATATATAGAGAGATGAAAAAACGGACAGAACTCCAAGTAAAAGCTAGTGGTGTTTATTCACCCATGTGGATGGCAACGTTTCAGCTCATACAAGAGCCTTTTTCAAGCAATGAACACAATTCAAAAGGGGGTATACAGGGAGTGCAGAAATATTAGGCAAGTTGTATTTTTGAGGATTAATTTTATTATTGAACAACAACCATGTTCTCAATGAACCCAAAAAACTCATTAATATCAAAGCTGAATATTTTTGGAAGTAGTTTTTAGTTTGTTTTTAGTTTTAGCTATTTTAGGGGGATATCTGTGTGTGCAGGTGACTATTACTGTGCATAATTATTAGGCAACTTAACAAAAAACAAATATATACCCATTTCAATTATTTATTTTTACCAGTGAAACCAATATAACATCTCAACATTCACAAATATACATTTCTGACATTCAAAAACAAAACAAAAACAAATCAGTGACCAATATAGCCACCTTTCTTTGCAAGGACACTCAAAAGCCTGCCATCCATGGATTCTGTCAGTGTTTTGATCTGTTCACCATCAACATTGCGTGCAGCAGCAACCACAGCCTCCCAGACACTGTTCAGAGAGGTGTACTGTTTTCCCTCCTTGTAAATCTCACATTTGATGATGGACCACAGGTTCTCAATGGGGTTCAGATCAGGTGAACAAGGAGGCCATGTCATTAGATTTCCTTCTTTTATACCCTTTCTTGCCAGCCACGCTGTGGAGTACTTGGACGCGTGTGATGGAGCATTGTCCTGCATGAAAATCATGTTTTTCTTGAAGGATGCAGACTTCTTCCTGTACCACTGCTTGAAGAAGGTGTCTTCCAGAAACTGGCAGTAGGACTGGGAGTTGAGCTTGACTCCATCCTCAACCCGAAAAGGCCCCACAAGCTCATCTTTGATGATACCAGCCCAAACCAGTACTCCACCTCCACCTTGCTGGCGTCTGAGTCGGACTGGAGCTCTCTGCCCTTTACCAATCCAGCCACGGGCCCATCCATCTGGCCCATCAAGACTCACTCTCATTTCATCAGTCCATAAAACCTTAGAAAAATCAGTCTTGAGATATTTCTTGGCCCAGTCTTGACGTTTCAGCTTGTGTGTCTTGTTCAGTGGTGGTCGTCTTTCAGCCTTTCTTACCTTGGCCATATCTCTGAGTATTGCACACCTTGTGCTTTTGGGCACTCCAGTGATGCTGCAGCTCTGAAATATGGCCAAACTGGTGGCAAGTGGCATCTTGGCAGCTGCACGCTTGACTTTTCTCAGTTCATGGGCAGTTATTTTGCGCCTTGGTTTTTCCACACGCTTTTTGCGACCCTGTTGACTATTTTGAATGAAACGCTTGATTGTTCGATGATCACGCTTCAGAAGCTTTGCAATTTTAAGAGTGCTGCATCCCTCTGCAAGATATCTCACTATTTTTGTCTTTTCTGAGCCTGTCAAGTCCTTCTTTTGACCCATTTTGCCAAAGGAAAGGAAGTTGCCTAATAATTATGCACACCTAATATAGGGTGTTGATGTCATTAGACCACACCCCTTCTCATTACAGAGATGCACATCACCTAATATGCTTAATTGGTAGTAGGCTTTCGAGCCTATACAGCTTGGAGTAAGACAACATGCATAAAGAGGATGATGTGGTCAAAATACTCATTTGCCTAATAATTCTGCACGCAGTGTATATAGGACAACCCCTATGACATCACAGTGTAATCAATTAACAACCAAGTACAATAAAGTGCAAATAGTGCATGTGAAAATAAGTAGAAATATAAATATAGTAATACAAAATGCAAAAATGAATCGATAGTATATATCAAATACATAATATAATAAATGCATAATCGCAAAAAAGTGCATAAAGGTAAATTGATTGATCAATACATTTCAGGTGTATAATAAAGTGTAGGTGGGAGGGACAAAAACGATGCTGCCAAAGGGAGGGGGAGCGATGACAAACCCAGTGCAGCCATCAATGCCACACATGTCGAACACCGCCACGTCCGGCGTTCAGGTGGATGCAGTGCGCAGGCGCCAAGTCGCGTGTGGAGCAAGATGTAACTTCCTCATATGACGTAGCCGGAGCATGCGCATTAGTGTAAAAAGCTTTGTCGGCCATCTTGGAAGTGGTAAAAAACCCTCAAATGGAAAAAACGCAGACAATAGACCGCATCAATGACGCGATGTAGTGTAATATCCTCACAAATAATAGTGAGAATATGCGCAAGATGGCAATGAAGAAACACTTAAATCAAAAAAGGGGAAAGGATAAATGATACTAATCACTGTGTGTGCGCATAGCCTGATAATAGACAGAGTAGCGCAAAACGGAAATAGTGCCGTTCACCTGATTGTGTATCCATAAGGGGCAGAGAAGAGAATGCATATGAGGATGCAACTCATCTCACAAATGCGCCAGTTGAAGCAATATACCAAGCAACAAAATGTTGCAGGCATGCCACAAAAAGGCCCACAGCTCCCAATGGACACACATACAAAACAGGACACACAATTGATAGCCTAATGTACCAAGTATAGAAAAAGTATGAAAAAAGTATAACCAAAGCAAAAAACAACATAAACACTGCATGGAAGCATGTGGGCAAATACGGAACACATCGGGTACGCATCACTTCTCCAACCCGCAGCATCATTCTTGTCTGTGAAAAAATGAATAAATAAAATAAGAAAATGGCTTAATGGTGTTCATAGTACACTATGTACCATCAAAAAGTAGACACATATCGCACACATAACAATTATGGGGCAAACCACTCCTCTAAACATATATCCCCGGATTGTAATCCGCATTAAGCCCGTTGGGTCTCAAGCTGTTGAGGGTATAGATCCAAAAAAGCTCTCTTTTTCTAAGGATCAACACCCTGTTGCCCCCACGTCTAGGCATGGGAATGTGGTCAATGGCCCAACATTTAAGATCTCTTTCGGAGTGTTGAAGCTCCGTAAAATGTTTGGCAACAGGGAGATCCTTTCTCTTTTTGCGTATGGACAATCGATGATTGTTCAGCCGCGTTCTGAGATCCGTCGACGTTTCACCCACATATAGTAATTTACACGGACAGATCAAAACATAAATTACATAATTGGAATTGCATGTGAGGTGAAATCGAATTGGGTAAGAAACTCCAGTGATGGGATGGACAAAGGTAGAACCCCTACCCATATATTTGCAGTCAATACAACATAGACAGGGGAAACTACCCTTGCCATGTGTGGTTAAAGAGGTTTGAACAGACTTGGACCTAGGTCCAATGTCTGCTCTGACAAGTTGGTCACGTAAATTTCTGGATCGACAGAAAGAGAAGAGGGGATGGGATCTAAATTCTAAGATCTCACTATGACATCCACCCAGAATCCCCCAATGTCGCTCAATAATGCGATTGATGGCCTCACTTTGCTCCGTATATTTAGAAATGAAGGGTATCCGATTGATGGACCTATCGGACACTCCCCTCTCCAATGTGCTACTCCTATCTAAACTACGGACCTTGTGTTTGTGGTAATCAAGGAGCTGGGTGGGATACCCTCTATTCTGAAATTTCCTGGCCATGTTGTCCAAAGCCAGGTCAACTTGTTCAGGTTCAGATACAATGCGTTTCACCCTAAGGAACTGAGAAAAAGGCAGATATTTGAGCATACTTCGTGGATGCCCACTGTTGAAACAAAGGAGAGTGTTCTTATCTGTGGGCTTGGTGTATAACCGTGTATGCAGCTTGCCCTGATTGTAAATGACTGTGGTATCTAAGAACTGTAACTCAGTCTCAGAATGGACCAAGGTGAATTGAAGGTCCCTATTGACACTATTGAGAAACCGGTGAAAATCATCAAGTTGGGCAACACTACCTGTCCATATGAGGAAGATGTCGTCAATGTATCTCCACTAGGGATGAGCGAACCCGAACTGTATAGTTCGGGTTCGTACCGAATTTTGGGGTGTCCGTGACACGGACCCGAACCCGAACATTTTCGTAAAAGTCCGGGTTCGAGTTCGGTGTTCGGCGCATTCTTGGTGCTTTTTGAAAGGCTGCAAAGCAGCCAATCAACAAGCATCATACTACTTGGCCCAAGAGGCCATCACAGCCATGCCTACTATTGGCATGGCTGTGATTGGCCAGTGCACCATGTGACCCAGCCTCTATTTAAGCTGGAGTCACGTAGCGCCGCACGTCACTCTGCTATGATCAGTATAGGGAGAGGTTGCAGCTGCGACGTTAGGGCGAGATTAGGCAGATTAACTCCTCCAAAAGACTTCATTCTGTGATCGATCTGCAGCTGTGGATCATTGAAGTGCTATTATTGACTTGCTCACTTTTTTGAGGCTGCCCAGAGCGTTTTTAGATCACTTTTTTTCTGGGGTGATCGGCGGCCATTTTGTGACTTGTGGTGCGCCAGCACGAGCTATCACCAAGTGTATTTAACCATCGATAGTGTGGTTATTTTGTGCTATATCCTACATCAGCTGCAGGCTGAGCCTGTGTCACCGAAGTGCATTTAACCATCAACAGTCTGGTTATTTTTTGGCCATATACTACATCAGCTGCAGCCTGAGCCTGTTTCACCCAAGTGCATTTAACCATCAACAGTCTGATTATTTTTTGGCCATATACTACATCAGCTGCAGGCTGAGCCTGTGTCACCGAAGTGCATTTAACCATCAAAAGTCTGGTTATTTTTTGGCCATATATTACATCAGGGGCAAGTTGAGCCTGTCACCCAGCGCCTAAAAAATAGACCTGACATTTCTATTCAACCAAATCTGCACAGTTTTAGCTGGTCAAGTTATTTGTAGTGACCGTCAAAGCAGACTTTTTGTTCTGGGTTGAAAAAGCATTCCCAAATTTGCCATTCTGAAAATAACTAGTTTGTGGTATTTCAGGCCTACTTGAAATCTATCCCAAAAAGAAAATCTTACATTGAAGTTATTGATAGTATCATTCAGAAAAACCTAAGACACACGCTAGCGTGCTGATAGAAGTGTCATTCTGTGATTAAACCTATAACTGTCACACAGCGCAAAAAAAAACAGGTCTCACATCTCTATTCAACCAAATCTGCACAGTTTTAGCTGGTCAAGTTATTTGTAGTGACCGTCAAAGCAGACTTTTTGTTCTGGGTTGAAAAAGCATTCCCAAATTTGCCATTCTGAAAATAACTAGTTTGTGGTATTTCAGGCCTACTTGAAATCTATCCCAAAAAGAAAATCTTACATTGAAGTTATTGATAGTATCATTCAGAAAAACCTAAGACACACGCTAGCGTGCTGATAGAAGTGTCATTCTGTGATTAAACCTATAACTGTCACACAGCGCAAAAAAAAAACAGGTCTCACATCTCTATTCAACCAAATCTGCACAGTTTTAGCTGGTCAAGTTATTTGTAGTGACCGTAAAAGCAGACTTTTTGTTATGGGTTGAAAAAGCATTCCCAAATTTGACATTCTCAAAATTGTGGTGAACGGGAACAATGAGGAAAACATCTAATAAGGGACGCGGACGTGGACATGGTCGTGGTGGTGTTAGTGGACCCTCTGGTGCTGGGAGAGGACGTGGCCGTTCTGCCACAGCCACACGTCCTAGTGAACCAACTACCTCAGGTCCCAGTAGCCAGCAGAATTTACAGCGATATATGGTGGGGCCCAATGCCGTTCTAAGGATGGTAAGGCCTGAGCAGGTACAGGCATTAGTCAATTGGGTGGCCGACAGTGGATCCAGCACGTTCACATTATCTCCCACCCAGTCTTCTGCAGAAAGCGCACAGATGGCGCATGAAAACCAAGCCCATCGGTCTGTCACATCACCCCTATGCATATCAGGGAAACTGTCTGAGCCTCAAGTTATGCAGCAGTCTCTTATGCTGTTTGAAGACTCTGCTGCCAGGGTTTCCCAAGGGCATCCACCTAGCCCTTCCCCAGGGGTGGAAGAGATAGAATGCACTAACGCACAACCACTTATTTTTCCTGATGATGAGGACATGGGAATACCACCTCAGCACGTCTCTGATGATGACGAAACACAGGTGCCAACTGCTGCGTCTTTCTGCAGTGTGCAGACTGAACAGGAGGTCAGGGATCAAGACTGGGTGGAAGACGATGCAGGGGACGATGAGGTCCTAGACCCCACATGGAATGAAGGTCGTGCCACTGACTTTCACAGTTCGGAGGAAGAGGCAGTGTTGAGACCGAGCCAACAGCGTAGCAAAAGAGGGAGCAGTGGGAAAAATCAGAGCACCCGCCGCCAAGAGACTCCGCCTGCTACTGACCGCCGCCATCTGGGACCGAGCACCCCAAAGGCAGCTTCAAGGAGTTCCCTGGCATGGCACTTCTTCAAACAATGTGCTGACGACAAGACCCGAGTGGTTTGCACGCTGTGCCATCAGAGCCTGAAGCGAGGCATTAACGTTCTGAACCTTAGCACAACCTGCATGACCAGGCACCTGCATGCAAAGCATGAACTGC
Organism: Bufo bufo; assembly: GCF_905171765.1. NCBI lineage: Eukaryota > Metazoa > Chordata > Amphibia > Anura > Bufonidae > Bufo > Bufo bufo. Next base: position 459,557,497 of record NC_053393.1, read on the forward strand.
AGTGGAGTAAACACCTTAATAACAAGGAAGTCACTCAGGCTCCCCCTGCTACATCTTCTGCTGCTGCCGCCTCGGCCTCTTCTGCTGCTGCTGCCGCCGCCTCGGCCTCTTCCTCCGCCTCTGGAGGAACATTGGCACCTGCCGCCCAGCAAACATGGGATGTACCACCAACACCACCACCTGCGTCACCAAGCATCTCAACCATGTCACACGGCAGCGTTCAGCTCTCCATCTCACAAACATTTGAGAGAAAGCGTAAATTCTCACCTAGCCACCCTCGATCCCTGGCCCTGAATGCCAGCATTTCTAAACTACTGGCCTATGAAATGCTGTCATTTAGGCTGGTGGACACACACAGCTTCAAACAGCTCATGTCACTTGCTGTCCCACAGTATGTTGTTCCCAGCCGCCACTACTTCTCTAAGAGAGCCGTGCCTTCCCTGCACAAACAAGTGTCCGATAAAATCAAGTGTGCACTGCGCAACGCCATCTGTGGCAAGGTCCACCTAACCACAGATACGTGGACCAGTAAGCACGGCCAGGGACGCTATATCTCCCTAACTGCACACTGGGTAAATGTAGTGGCGGCTGGGCCCCAGGCAGAGAGCTATTTGGCGCACGTCCTTCCGCCGCCAAGGATCGCAGGGCAACATTCTTTGCCTCCTGTCTCCTCCTCCTCCTACTCAGCTTCCTCCTCCTCTTCTTCCACCTGCTCATCCAGTCAGCCACACACCTTCACCACCAACTTCAGCACAGCACGGGGTAAACGTCAGAAGGCCATTCTGAAACTCATATGTTTGGGGGACAGGCCCCACACCGCACAGGAGTTGTGGCGGGGTATAGAACAACAGACCGACGAGTGGTTGCTGCCGGTGAGCCTCAAGCCCGGCCTGGTGGTGTGCGATAATGGGCGAAATCTCGTTGCAGCTCTGGGACTAGCCGGTTTGACGAACATCCCTTGCCTGGCGCATGTGCTGAATTTGGTGGTGCAGAAGTTCATTCGCAACTACCCCGACATGTCAGAGCTGCTGCATAAAGTGCGGGCCGTCTGTTCGCGCTTCCGGCGTTCACACCCTGCCGCTGCTCGCCTGTCTGCGCTACAGCGTAACTTCGGCATTCCCGCTCACCGCCTCATATGCGACGTGCCCACCAGGTGGAACTCCACCTTGCATATGCTGGACAGACTGTGCGAGCAGCAGCAGGCCATAGTGGAGTTTCAGCTGCAGCACGCACGGGTCAGTCGCACTGCGGATCAGACCCACTTCACCACCAATGACTGGGCCTCCATGCGAGACCTGTGTGCCCTGTTGCGCTGTTTCGAATACTCCACCAACATGGCCAGTGGCGATGACGCCGTTATCAGCATTACAATACCACTTCTATGTCTCGTTGAGAAAACACTTAGGGCGATGATGGAAGAGGAGGTGGCCCAGGAGGAAGAGGAGGAAGAGGGGTCATTTTTAGCACTTTCAGGCCAGTCTCTTCAAAATGACTCAGAGGGAGGTTTTTTGCAACACCAGAGGCCAGGTACAAATGTGGCCAGACATGGCCCACTACTGGAGGACGAGGAGGACGAGGATGAGGAGAAGGTGGAGGAGGATGAGGATGAAGCATGTTCACAGCGGGGTGGCACCCAAAGCAGCTCGGGCCCATCACTGGTGCGTGGCTGGGGGGAAACACAGGACGATGACGATACGCCTCCCACAGAGGACAGCTTGTCCTTACCTCTGGGCAGCCTGGCACACATGAGCGACTACATGCTGCAGTGCCTGCGCAACGACAGCAGAGTTGCCCACATTTTAACGTGTGCAGACTACTGGGTTGCCACCCTGCTGGATCCCCGGTACAAAGACAATGTGCCCACCTTACTTCCTACACTGGAGCGTGATAGGAAGATGCGCGAGTACAAGCGCACGTTGGTAGACGCGCTACTGAGAGCATTCCCAAATGTCACAGGGGAACCAGTGGAAGCCCAAGGCGAAGGCAGAGGAGGAGCAAGAGGTCGCCAACGCAGCTGTGTCACGGCCAGCTCCTCTGAGGGCAGGGTTAGCATGGCAGAGATGTGGAAAAGTTTTGTCACCACGCCACAGCTAACTGCACCACCTCCTGATACGGAACGTGTTAGCAGGAGGCAACATTTCACTAACATGGTGGAACAGTACCTGTGCACACCCCTCCACGTACTGACTGATGGTTCGGCCCCATTCAACTTCTGGGTCTCCAAATTGTCCATGTGGCCAGAGCTAGCCTTTTATGCCTTGGAGGTGCTGGCCTGCCCGGCGGCCAGCGTTTTGTCTGAACGTGTATTCAGCACGGCAGGGGGCGTCATTACAGACAAACGCAGCCGCCTGTCTACAGCCAATGTGGACAAGCTGACGTTCATAAAAATGAACCAGGCATGGATCCCACAGGACCTGTCCATCCCTTGTGCAGATTAGATATTAACTACCCCCCCCCCCCTTAACAATATATTATTCTACTCCAGGGCACTTCCTCATTCAATACTATTTTTAATTTCATTTTACCATTATATTGTGGGGCAACCCAAAGTTGAATGAACCTCTCCTCTGTCTGGGTGCCGGGGCCTAAATGTGTGACAGTGGCCTGTTCCAGTGGTGGGTGACGTGAAGCCTGATTCTCTGCTATGACATTAAGACAGATTCTGTGCTGACATAAGGCCAGATTCTCTGTTACGGGACCTCTCTCCTCTGCCTGGGTGCCTGGGCCTAAATGTGTGACAGTGGCCTGTTCCAGTGGTGGGTGACATGATGCCTGATTCTCTGCTATGACATGAAGACAGATTCTGCGCTGACATAAGGCCAGAATCTCTGTTACGGGACCGCTCTCCTCTGTCTGGGTGCCGGGGCCTAAATGTGTGACAGTGGCCTGTTCCAGTGGTGGTTGACGTGAAGCCTGATTCTCTGCTATGACATGAATACAGATTCTGCGCTGACATAAGGCCAGATTCTCTGTTACGGGACCTCTCTCCTCTGCCTGGGTGCCTGGGCCTAAATGTGTGACAGTGGCCTGTTCCAGTGGTGGCTGACGTGAAGCCTGATTCTCTGCTATGACATGAAGACAGATTCTGCGCTGACATGAGGCCAGATTCTCTGTTACGGGACCGCTCTCCTCTGTCTGGGTGCAGGGGCCTAAATGTGTGACAGTGGCCTGTTCCAGTGGTGGGTGACGTGATGCCTGATTCTCTGCTATGACATGAAGACAGATTCTGCGCTGACATAAGGCCAGAATCTCTGTTACGGGACCGCTCTCCTCTGTCTGGGTGCCGGGGCCTAAATGTGTGACAGTGGCCTGTTCCAGTGGTGGTTGACGTGAAGCCTGATTCTCTGCTATGACATGAATACAGATTCTGCGCTGACATAAGGCCAGATTCTCTGTTACGGGACCTCTCTCCTCTGCCTGGGTGCCTGGGCCTAAATGTGTGACAGTGGCCTGTTCCAGTGGTGGCTGACGTGAAGCCTGATTCTCTGCTATGACATGAAGACAGATTCTGCGCTGACATAAGGCCAGATTCTCTGTTACGGGACCGCTCTCCTCTGTCTGGGTGCCGGGGCCTAAATGTGTGACAGTGGCCTGTTCCAGTGGTGGGTGACGTGATGCCTGATTCTCTGCTATGACATGAAGACAGATTCTGTGCTGACATAAGGCCAGATTCTCTGTTACGGGACCTCTCTCCTCTGCTTGGGTGCCTGGGCCTAAATGTGTGACAGTGGCCTGTTCCAGTGGTGGGTGACGTGATGCCTGATTCTCTGCTATGACATGAAGACAGATTCTGTGCTGACATAAGGCCAGATTCTCTGTTACAGGACCTCTCTCCTCTGTCTGGGTGCCGGGGCCTAAATGTGTGACAGTGGCCTGTTCCAGTGGTGGGTGACGTGAAGCTTGATTCTCTGCTATGACATGAAGACAGATTCTGCGCTGACATAAGGCCAGATTCTCTGTTACGGGACCGCTCTCCTCTGTCTGGGTGCCGGGGCCTAAATGTGTGACAGTGGCCTGTTCCAGTGGTGGGTGACGTGAAGCCTGATTCTCTGCTATGACATGAAGACTGATTCTGCGCTGACATGAAGCCAGATTCTCTGCTATGGCATGAAGAGACTGATTCTCTGCTGACATGAAGCCAGATTCTTTGCTATGGCATGAAGAGACTGATTCTCTGCTGACGTGAAGCCAGATTCTCTGCTATGGGACCTCTGTCCAATTGATATTGGTTCATTTTTATTTTTTTAATTTTAATTTTAATTCATTTCCCTATCCACATTTGTTTGCAGGGGATTTACCTACATGTTGCTGCCTTTTGCAGCCCTCTAGCTCTTTCCTGAGCTGTTTTACAGCCTTTTTAGTGCCCAAAAGTTCGGGTCCCCATTGACTTCAATGGGGTTCGGGTTCGGGACGAAGTTCGGGTCGGGTTCTACCTTTGTCCATCCCATCACTGGAGTTTCTTACCCAATTCGATTTCACCTCACATGCAATTCCAATTATGTAATTTATGTTTTGATCTGTCCGTGTAAATTACTATATGTGGGTGAAACGTCGACGGATCTCAGAACGCGGCTGAACAATCATCGATTGTCCATACGCAAAAAGAGAAAGGATCTCCCTGTTGCCAAACATTTTACGGAGCTTCAACACTCCGAAAGAGATCTTAAATGTTGGGCCATTGACCACATTCCCATGCCTAGACGTGGGGGCAACAGGGTGTTGATCCTTAGAAAAAGAGAGCTTTTTTGGATCTATACCCTCAACAGCTTGAGACCCAACGGGCTTAATGCGGATTACAATCCGGGGATATATGTTTAGAGGAGTGGTTTGCCCCATAATTGTTATGTGTGCGATATGTGTCTACTTTTTGATGGTACATAGTGTACTATGAACACCATTAAGCCATTTTCTTATTTTATTTATTCATTTTTTCACAGACAAGAATAATGCTGCGGGTTGGAGAAGTGATGCGTACCCGATGTGTTCCGTATTTGCCCACATGCTTCCATGCAGTGTTTATGTTGTTTTTTTCTTTGGTTATACTTTTTTCATACTTTTTCTATACTTGGTACATTAGGCTATCAATTGTGTGTCCTGTTTTGTATGTGTGTCCATTGGGAGCTGTGGGCCTTTTTGTGGCATGCCCGCAACATTTTGTTGCTTGGTATATTGCTTCAACTGGCACATTTGTGAGATGAGTTGCATCCTCATATGCATTCTCTTCTCTGCTCCTTATGGATACACAATCAAATGAACGGCACTATTTCCGTTTTGCGCTACTCTGTCTATTATCAGGCTATGCGCACACACAGTGATTAGTATCATTTATCCTTTCCCCTTTTTTGATTTAAGTGTTTCTTCATTGCCATCTTGCGCATATTCTCACTATTATTTGTGAGAATATTACACTGCATCGCGTCATTGATGCGGTCTATTGTCTGCGTTTTTTCCATTTGAGGGTTTTTTACCACTTCCAAGATGGCCGACAAAGCTTTTTACACTAATGCGCATGCTCCGGCTACGTCATATGAGGAAGTTACATCTTGCTCCACACGCGACTTGGCGCCTGCGCACTGCACCTGCACCTAAACGCCGGACGTGGCGGTGTTCGACATGTGTGGCATGGATGGCGGCACTGGGTTTGTCATCGCTCCCCCTCCCTTTGGCAGCATCGTTTTTGTCCCTCCCACCTACACTTTATTATACACCTGATATGTATTGATCAATCAATTTACCTTTATGCACTTTTTTTGCGATTTTGCATTTATTATATTATGTATTTGATATATACTATCGATTCATTTTTGCATTTTGTATTACTATATTTATATTTCTACTTATTTTCACATGCACTATTTGCACTTTATTGTACTTGGTTGTTACACTGTGATGTCATAGGGGTTGTCCTATATATACCCCCTTTTGAATTGTGTTCATTGCTTGAAAAAGGCTCTTGTATGAGCTGAAACGTTGCCATCCACATGGGTGAATAAACACCACTAGCTTTTACTTGGAGTGCTGTCCGTTTTTTCATCTCTAATTGATGGGGTAAGCTGCTACATCCCTGGACATAGCACCCTCCTTGTGTTTTTTCCAGTGCCGCCAATATTTTCTTTTATATATATATATATATATATATATATATATATATATATATTATTCCATACATAGGTATACATAGGTATACATTTTATATTTTATTAATGTATGTTTTTAGATATGTATATATTTATATATATATATTTTTTATACTTATTTATTTATTTGCTATATATATTGTTATAGATGAGCACAGATTTTGTGTTTATCCTATACATGTTTCTTTTTTATTAACCTTCATTTTAAACTTGATAAAGGGGACTTTAGCACCCCGAAATGCGTTGTCTCACGAATAAATTGAACACTGCCAAAACCGAAACATTGCCCATGACCGGTTGTTTTAGTGCGCCCTTTGTGGTCCATGCGCTCCACGTAAAGTTCAGTGTTTCTTTCTTTCATACCGTTACCCGAGTGGCAGGGTGGCCCCTGCCCAAGGCGATCGGACGAATCTAGGCTGCTTTAACCGTTACTCATCCATACTTGACCTTCATTGCGGTTGCGTCCAATTGATACAACCACAATAGGTGAGCAAACAATTTGATTTGCTGAACTTACCCTATGAGCGCCTTTCTCTATCCTATTGGCCACTATTTGCTGTATGACCCTGAGTTCTTCAGGTAAAAGAGTCTAAATAACTCTGAGATACGGCGGCTCTAGGTATCTTCCACTGGTGAACCCTTACCTGACAGAAAAACACGCTGATGGAGTACGCTGACTTGATACTACTCAGGGCCTACCTCAGGGAAGCTCTGGTTCCCCGAGAACTACGATGGAAATTAGAGAGTCCTTTTAAAAATGATCCCGTCTTCACTCAGGAGTGGGAAAACTATATGCTGAACTGCGCCAGGGCCTGATGGAACTCCTCTGCAAGAAACGTGAATCGTTATGTCAGCACTTGAAAGAACAAATACAACAACAGACTAGTTACCTAACTACCTTCAATACACACACGGAATATACAAAGTTTGATAGACTCATTACAGGTCGATTACTCCAACTAGAGCGGGAAATTATAAACAAAAAAAACAGGTAAACTTTCCAGGGACAGATCAGATTTTCTGAATGGCAACATTCAGTTCTGGTCCAAAAACAAGATAGTCCCCAAAAATATGGATAATATGAATACTAGCTCCAATGCGAGTAGCATTCAGACAAATGTAGTTAACCGACTACAAATGTCTGCACCAGGGGGCACTAATATCCATACACCTCAGGCTAAACCATCTACTCACAAAATCCAGACATATACCAGATACCACAGTAGACAAGTCAACCATCAATCTGATAAGCCTCTGAACTCTGGGGTTCTGTCCGTTCAAACTCACCATCGCCCCAGTACAACACAGACACACAACAGATCTCAGCCATCTCGTACGGGTCACGACGTACGTTCCACTACGCACAGACATCCACAGACCTTCTTACCCGATGCCACAAAGTTAGGCACATCATCCAAGACTCCCCAGCCCATCCCCCCCTTGCCTTCATCCGATCTACCTGTTTGGTTCACTCCACCGTCCATCCCGCCGCTACCAACATCCCGCCCTCCCTTGAGTCCCCTCTTGGACCCTTCTCAAAGCTGTTCCCTTAATCTACCTCCTACCTAGTTTTCGTCATTATCTACAACATTGAATCCTATTGAGATTGAACTTTCTGTATTGGAAGACTCTCTAATTACTGTACACTGCTAAGCCACACCTTGATCTGGTTAGGCCACGCCCCCTCCACTCCTTAGCCGACAGGGATTTAAAAAATGAAGGTAAAAATCAACTTCTGTCAGCTGCGGAGGTAGGAGGGAGGGTGACTTTCTCCCTGCAGCTCACACTCAGACAGCACAGTGCTGCTGTCTTAGAGTGAGCTGTTCAAAAGGACGCGCCCCCGATCCAATAAAGGTCACTGTTAAGGGGGCGGGCCCCTGTGGAGGTCACTGTCAAGGGGGTGGGGTGCTGTGAAACTCACTGTTAAAGGGGAAGTCGGTTGTAAAGGTCAAAGTTAAGGGGGTGGGCTGGTGTGGAGGTCCAATTTTAAGGGATGGGGCACTGTGGGGGGGTCAGTGTTAAGGGGTGGGGGGCTGTGGAGGTCACTGTTATAGTGGATACTGTCGATATCTTTTAACAACACACACACAAACATTAAATGAAATAGATTAAATATACCCGAGCGAAGCCAGGTCCTTCAGCTAGTCTTGAATAAAATTTACTACTTTGTTGCTAATCTTTTGAAATAAATGGCTCTCTGAAGTTACAATCCATAGACATAATCATATATATATATATATATATAGGGTATATTTTTCAAGTATTGCTCTGTCGAGCCTACTGATCTATTTTGAGCCTTTAGGACAAGCTTTTCTTATTTCCATCGTCGCCTGCCAAGAGCCAACTTTTTTTATTTTTCTATAAACACAGCTATACGTGAGCTTCCTTTTTTTGTGTGGAATTAGTTATATTTTTCAATGGCACCATTTTGGAGTACATACTGTATAACTTATTTATTCTGTGGCAAATTAAAAATAATATTAATTCTGCCTTGTTTTTTGTACATTTACATTTTTTTAAACTTTTTTTTCTGTGTGTCAGCGCAAGTACGTTTTACTACTTTTACACAATAAATTCAAATTTACTTCACAGAGTTGTGTGAGGGTCTATTTTTACAGAATGTGCTATAGTTCTTGAAATACCATTTTGAAGTACATACAAATTTTTGATCACTTTTTATCCCACTTTGGAAGAGTCTCATGAACAAAAAACATTAAGTAAAATGCAGTATAATTGAATTTTTACTACTTTTGTACAAATAAAAGACTTTAAAAACAAAATATTTTTTGTGTTAACGTATTCTGAGAACCATAGCTTTTTTATTTTTCCACCATTGGAGCTGTGCAAGGGCTTTTTTTTTTTTTTTGCGAGACAGCCTTTAGTTTTTATTGGTACTATTTTAATGTACATTAGACTTTTATATTCTTCTGTTCTTTTACATTTCTTCAATAGTAAAGCCTCTTTTATTGTTCTGTTTTTTTTATTTTTTCTAATTGAGGTCTCTGAGTCCTAGTTATAGGTGGCTTTTACAGCTCTTATGAGCATTGAACAGTCACATTACCACCTACCATGGGTGAAGTAATTCCAAAATATGACATATATTCCCTTACATAATAATTGTTTTATTGCTAGTCCCTGTACCTGATGTAGCTATACAATCATTGTGAGCACCAGTCAGCCACGTTACGTAGGCAGAGTAGTCGTGATAATCTATAGATGATGTATCAGACAGGGCTATACAGTTATAGAGTACATCAGGTAGAAACATTACCTGCATCAAAGGGTGAAGTAATGTATCACTGCTAGTCCTTCTAACTCCTATACTTAACTAACCTTTGCAAGCACCATTCAACCATATCTCACCAGTATTTGTGCTACAGCTAAATGTTATATGGGACATGGTTATGCACTTATTCCATGCACCAGCTAACCACTTAATCTCTATGCATGGAGTAAAAATGCTCTTGCCACTCAGGCACTGTAAGCACTTGATGGTCACATGACCTCATTACATAGGCAGAGTAATGTGCTATTGCAAAAACTTGTACCTTAATAAGTATGCATGTATTGCAAAAACCAGGTAGCCACATTGGTTCTGTGCATGGCAAAATGATTGTGCTAATTCTTAACACCGTATTTAGCATGGCTCTGCAGTTGTTAATGGCAATGGGCAGGGTTATCATTCTATTGTTAGACTCTGTGCCTGGCACAGCAATGCAGTTTTGTGACCACTCACATCTGGGTCTTTTCCACCTTCTCCTGGCCCTAATTAACTTTGCTTGTCCAACGTTCTATGCTGAGACCTCTCACTGGGTTGCAGATCTATTAGAAAAGGTACCACTTGGTCCTCAATAGGGCTCATATACTTAAAAAAAAAAAAGGTCTTGGATGGCTGTCATGTAATGTTTGACAGCCTTATCATTGCAGTCCGGGAATTGCTTCAGATTCAGGGAGGCTCCTTTACCCTCCACTTCAACAGTCATGGTATTTATTTATTTTTTCTCCTTATGTTGCCCCAGAGTTTTTTTCCTATTGAATCAGATTTTGGCCAAGTCCTTTCAATGAGTAGAAGCTCACAGACAGGCATTTCTATACTTGTAACATCTGGGTGTAAAGTCTTCCTACCCAAGCAGCTAGCCTCTCCTATGGGATAACTATTTGTCTTGCATCTACTGCTTTAGACTAACCAAAGCATCTTTATGGCACTGCACTCCCAGTGTCTATCTGACACTATGTAGAAAAGCTGGAGAAGGCCACGGTGCAAGTGTGAGCGCCACTGCCTTCTCAAACAGCTAATTGGCGGGGGTTCCGGGTTTCAGACCCTCACTGATCAGATACTGATGACCTATCTAGAAGAAAGGTCATCAGTATTAAAGTCTTGGAAAGCGCCTTTAAACTGGCTAATCAACACTCAAAAGTAATCCAGGTTTCTAGTCATCACATATTTTCAAACTTCTAAATCAGGTTTGAGGGATTCTTCCTTCCACGCAGTTCACTTGAGCTCATACTCCAGTAGTATGCAAGCTAATACTTTTTAAGAGCCTTGGATCTGTTTCGTCTCAGATGCTTGTGTTAACAAAGAACTGCATTTATTATTTATTTTATGCACTTATATAGCGCTACTATATTCTGCAGCACTTTAGAGACATTAGCTTCAGCATTAGCAACCAACTGTCCCCAATGTGGCTCACAATCTAAGGTCCCTATCAGTATGTGTTTGGTGTGTGGGAGGAAACCGGAGTACCCGGAGGAAACCCAAGCAAACACAGGGAGAACATACTAACTTCATGCAAATGTGGTCCTTGGTCGGATTCGAACCTAGGACTCCAGTGCTAACCACTGAGCCACCGTACTGTAGACTACCTTCATCTCCAGCGTACTCAGGACAGATGTTTTTGGTGGGTTTTTCCTCCATTCTTTTTGTAGTCCCCAAGTGGGGCAAGCTTATCTGCCCCATTATTGACCTAGAATGCCACTCTGTGTTTCTAGGCAATTTATATGCGTTGTCTGGGTGTACTCTTTCTTATTACGGAGAGCACCTAGCATACATAGTACGTGTGGAGAGTACAGCAGGCCAAGAAATGTCCCTTTGGATTTCTGGGAAAGATATCTGACGCCAGGATATGTAAGATGTAATAATTACGATATATGTTTCTCAGAAACCCAAAGAAATATTGGCTACATCCTCTTTGCTTTACATTAGAAGAAAAATTACCCCAACCAAGGACTCTCATGAAACCAAGCAAAGTTTCTTGGCTTAGCTCTGTTAATATGTAGTTTCTAGGGTTGAGCAATGTTTTATGTTTTTTTTGTACCAAACTTTAGGATTTTTGGACCCCGGATCCGAACCCAACATTTCAGTAAAAGTTTGGGTTCGGTGTTTGGCGAGTTAATGGCGCTTTTTGAAAGGCTGCAGAGCAGCCAATCAACAAGCGTTTAACTCGTGTGCCCTTAGAAGCCATCACAGCCATGCCTACTAATGGCATGGCTGTGATTGGCTAGTCAGCATGTGACCCAGCCTATGTATAAGCTGGAGTCACATAGCGCTGCACTAGTGTTGAGCGCGAATATTCGAATATCAAAATTTTTAAGCGACTATCGGCACTTCGCAAATTCGCAAATATTTAGAATATAGTGCTATATATTCGTTATTTCAAATATTCGTTTTTTTTTATTTTTTTATTATTGTTACCCTAGCTTTGTCCAAAAGCAGTACTTTTAAGAGAGGATTCCTTGCTCCCTGCCCGCTCAAGTCAGTGCCCATGCCCGCCTCTATCTACTTCCCGTGCGCATGGAGCGTCTCTATCACCATGGGAACGCCTCCATGCTAGAATGTACTGTCGGATGTGAAAATCAAGTTGCAATCGCAATATGAATAATATAACTTGAATAAATCACATAACTATTTTAACTTGTACCTGGTTTACAATGGTTGGCTTTCTTGAATTAGCGAAGATGGAGAATATTTCGTTTTGACTAATAAATATATTCGTCATCCTCGCTAATTTAAAGTAATTTAGTAAACCAGGTCTAAGTTGAAATCGCAATGCGATTAATTCAAGTTATATTAATCTCATTGCGATTTTAACTTGTAGCTGCTGCTGGGTCTCTAATGGCATGGGTCAGCTTGCTAGAATTAACGAAGTTAACGAATATGGAATCTAGCAGTGCTAATTTGTAATCGCAATGCGATTAGATAGATATAGTACTATATTCGTTATAGGGAGATAAATCGCCTTACTCAATAATGACGTAGTTGTCATTATCACGTAATGCGATAGTAACTTTAATACAGTGTTATGCTAACTTTTGTGGAGGATTTCAATGCTGTATTGGGACAACATAGGAAGATATATCGCTTTACTCGATAATTACGTAGTTGTCATTATCGCGTAATAGCTTAAATTGAGGAATATGTAGAATACTTCGCTATCTTCGTTGATGTAGAATACTTCGCTACAGTTGTATCATCGTTAGCGCTCCCTGCAGACTCGCATCAGTGCGTAACGATAGCGAATTTCATTTGTGAACCCGAAGCGCTTGGTGGTGCAATTTTGCTGAGTGAACACCAGATGGCGCTTGGAACTACCCGGGACCCGCTTGGAACTACAGTACATGGGAGAGTAGGCTGTAAACTGCAGCCCCCCCTTCATCACGCACGCGGCCAAAAAGCAGAAATCGGGTGTCGGGGGTGGCGGGGAAGTTCACCAGACAGCTAATGTACACTGTACCGCATTGCGATTTCAACTTTCTCAAATCCGACAGTACATTCTAGCATGGAGCCGTTCCCATGGTGATGGGGACGCTCCATGAGCACGGAAGTCGGCAGAAGCTCTAAGTTGAAATCGCAATGCAATTTATAGAACTTGAATTAATCGCATGGAGCCGTTCCCATGGTGATGGGGACGCTCCATGAGCATGGAAGTCGGCAGAAGCTCTAAGTTGAAATCGCAATGCGATTTATAGAACTTGAATTAATCGCATTGCGATTTCAACTTAGAGCTTCTGCCGACTTCCGTGCTCATGGAGCGTCCCCATCACCATGGGAACGGCTCCACGCTAGAATGTACTATCGGATTTGAGAAAGTTGAAATCGCAATGCGTTACAGTGTACAGTAGCTGTCTGGTGAACTTCCCCGCCACCCCAGACACCCGATTTCTTATTTTTGGCCGCGTGCGTGATGAAGGGGACAGTATACTGTACATTACCGTATATTGTCAATGCCACACAGGTTACTGTAATCTCCGCCACCTCGGTGTTTCACATACAGGGGGGGGCACTAAGTTTAGGGGAGAACAAACATTAAGGGTGATAGGCAGAGCGGGGAGGGATGACGGGAGCCGGTAAAACGGGATGCCGCTCTGGCCAATAACTACAATAATTTGAATACTTTAACTAAACACCGCCATCTAGTGGCTTTGCTGTGTATTGCTATACTGACAGAGATAAAATCGCGTTTCGGTATTAACGAATTGCGAAAAAAGGGAGCGGTAACGATGATATATCTGTATCTTCGTTGATGTAGAATACTTCGCTATCTTCGTTGATGTAGAATAAAGAAAACTTTGTTATCTTGATTCTTTTATTAACAAAGACATAGAATATAGCGCTATATTCGTGTTAAATCTAGATCTCCAAGATTAAAGAATAGGAAAGTTGCCTTATTAAGTTATAATTTCTAACTTCTAATTCTAAGCTTAAAAATCGCAATATGTGAATGATTAAATCGCATATTAATCGCAATAAATACAATAATGCCGAATATTCGATTTCGACGAATATAAGACGAATATTCAAGCGAAATCAAATATGGCGGCTCCCGCTCAACACTAAGCTGCATGTCAATCTGCTCTGATTAGTGTAGGGATAGGATGATGCTGCTGTGACGGAGAGAATAGGACAGAATCTTTAATCTGAAGTGCTTGTTAACTCAGCGGCCTACCTAGATTTTGTTTTGTGGGTGCAGTGCACAATCTTTTTACCCTGCCCTGAGCCCAGTGACCCAGAAAAATAACCTTTATCCGTCTGTTAGTTAGGTGGGCTGCGGCGGTGGCCATTTTATGAAAGTTCTGTGCACCAGTACAGCATATGTTCATTTGTGACAGTCAAATAGTAGCTTGAAATACTGCAATTATATTCTGGGTTTTAAAAAACACCATTTTAGGGCGAAAGAATACATTTTATAGTCCTTGTTGCATCTGTCAGTGTGAAATACAAGTGTTAGATACTACTGTCATATTCTGTTAAAAATAAATAAAAAATTTAGGGCAAAATACCAAATTTGCGGCCTTGGCTGCATCTGTCATTGTTAAATACAAGCTTGAAATACTTCAATAATTTTGGGTTTAAAAAAGCACCCATTTTTGGCAATACCCTCCCTCTGTGACCTATGCAGCATTAGTCAGTGTGAAGTTTAAGCTTAAAATACTGCAATAATTTTCTGGGTGTTAAACACCCTTTTTGGGCAAAATACTAAATTTTACAGCCCTTCTTGCATCTTTCAGTGTGAAATACAAGCATTAGATACTGCTGTCATATTCTGTTATAAAAAAAACACCCTTTTTGGGCAAAATACAAAATTTTGCAGCCCTTGTTGCATCTTTCAGTGTGAAATACAAGCATTAGATACTGCTGTCTTAGTCTGTAATTAAAAAAACACCCACTTTGGGCAAAACACTGAATTCTGCAGCTTTTCCCGCATCTGTCAGTGTGAGATACACACGTTAGATACTGCTGTTCTATTCTGTAAAAAATTTTTAAAAAAAACATTTTGGGCAAAGTACTTAATATTTTTGAAATTACGTTAAAACATAACTTTTACTAAAGATATTTAGAATAATAGGCCCAAAAATACAAAGATAAACAATTAATAAACAGAGCGGCGGTATGACAGGTAAACGTGCACAGGGGCACCCAAGGTAATATTAAAGGGAATGCGCGGCGGCACCCAAATAAATGGAAACCCGTACTCCTACCACTCTGTAGTCTGCGTCCAGGGTGCAGAATGCGTCCAGATGATGTCACGATAATCGACTCCTAGGAAGACGCTGTTCTGCTGTAGGGATGGCGGGGTGCAACTATGGCCCTGGTTTGCGCTATAAATGTGGTCTATGGCTTGCCCTGATACTAGTGGGGGATAGCAGCCTAACCACAGGGCACTCGTCCTTAAAAAGGCGACCCCGTCCGGAACCTTGCCCTGTCGCATGGCCCTGAATGGCCCTATTCTCGTCCCGCTCCCTACATGCACATTTCAGCAAGATAGCATCATCAGGGGAGATGTATAGGACTCTAAAGGCTTTTGATGATCAATGATGGCAAAAGATAATCTCATCAGTTGATCATAGATGGACTATTTTGTGGCGTGCTGGATAATGCTCCACCTCAAAACGGGCATCCTTAGATAAGCCACGGGCAGTAAATCGCACCCGCGCTCTGTTTCCGCCAGAATTTAAATGCCAGGTACGGCTCGCACCTGTCCAGCGTGCCGCGTCATCAATCCGATGCGTCTGACGCGGCTCGGACCCATGCGCATGCGTGAAGGCTAGGAGTCAGACTCAAGCGTCATCCCGGCCGCGCATGCGCTCTGGTCCCGCTCGGCAGTGGTCACGTGGGGCGCCGCTCAAACTAGATGACGTGAGCGCGTCCTACCGCCCTGTGTTAACAGGTCGGTCAGCTAAGATTGGTTGCCAGGGAGCTGGGCGCGTCCCCAGCAACCGATCGCTGGTAGGTCTAGTGATATAGACCTCAATGAATAGAAAGGCATTTACGGCATATTGATCATAGGTGAATGATACAAGGATAAAGGGGCTGGAGTTCAGAACTCAGATCCTGGCGGATCGAGCAATTAGATGGATACAGGCAGATATCACTACACAAAATTTATAATACTGATCCAGTAACCTCAGTGTGCACGTATACTGTAATGACTGATAATAATGATAATAGTACGCGCTTCACAGAGGTTATGATACATGATTGGAGGGTAATTCACTTAATCCGTTTGTGTATTTATTGTCAAAGCATTAGTCAGAGACAGATTAAGTGAATTACCCTCCAATCATGTATCATAACCTCTGTGAAGCGCGTACTATTATCATTATTATCAGTCATTACAGTATACGTGCACACTGAGGTTACTGGATCAGTATTATAAATTTTGTGTAGTGATATCTGCCTGTATCCATCTAATTGCTCGATCCGCCAGGATCTGAGTTCTGAACTCCAGCCCCTTTATCCTTGTATCATTCACCTATGATCAATATGCCGTAAATGCCTTTCTATTCATTGAGGTCTATATCACTAGACCTACCAGCGATCGGTTGCTGGGGACGCGCCCAGCTCCCTGTCAACCAATCCACAGGGCGGTAGGACACGCTCCGTTATCTAGTTTGAGCGGCGCCCCACGTGACCACTGCCGAGCGGGACCAGAGCGCATGCACGGCCGGGATGACGCTTAAGTCTGACTCCTAGCCTTCGCGCATGCGCATGGGTCCGAGCCGCGTCAGACGCATCGGATTGATGACGCGGCACGCTGGACAGGTGCGAGCCGTACCTGGCATTTAAATTCTGGCGGAAACAGTGCGCGGGTGCGATTTACTGCCCGTGGCTTATCTAAGGATGCCCGTTTTGAGGTGGAGCATTATCCAGCACTCCACAAAATAGTCCATCTATGATCAACTAATGAGATTATCTTTTGCCATCATTGATCATCAAAAGCCTTTAGAGTCCTATACATCTCCCCTGATGATGCTATCTTGCTGAAATGTGCATGTAGGGAGCGGGACTAGAATAGGGCCATTCAGAGCCAGGCGACAGGGCAAGGTTCCAGACGGGGTCGCCCTTTTAAGGACTAGTGCCCTGTGGTTAGGCTGCTATCCCCCACTAGTATCAGGGCAAGCCATAGACCACATTTATAGGGCAAACCAGGGCCATAGTTGCACCCCGCCATCCCTACAGCAGAACAGCGTCTTCCTAGGAGTCGATTATCGTGACATCATCTGGACGCATTCTGCACCCTGGACGCAGACTACAGAGTGGTAGGAGTACGGGTTTCCATTTATTTGGGTGCCGCCGAGCATTCCCTTTAATATTACCTTGGGTGCCGCCGTGCACGTTTACCTGTCATACCGCCGCTCTGTTTATTAATTGTTTATCTTTGTATTTTTGGGCCTATTATTCTAAATATCTTTAGTAAAAGTTATGTTTTAACGTAATTTCAAAAATCACTAACCCTGTAATTTATGAGATTTGACATATAGTGATAAATATCACAGGACCTAGTCCATATATTTGCTTTACTTAATATTGTAGCCTTTGCTGCATTTGTCAGTGTGAAATACACATGTTGGATACTGTTGTTCTTTTCTGTTATTAAAAAAAACACCCATTTTGGGCAAGATCCTAAATTTGAGAAATATGAGGAGAGCGTCAAATAAGGGACATGGTGGAGCTCCTGTTGCAGGGAGAGGACATGGTCGATCTGTGCCAGCTAAACGCACAAGTGAAACACCTTCCTCAGGTGTGAGTAGGCGACAGAATCTTCAGCTGTATTTGGTCGGGCCTAATGCAGCTCTACGAATGGTGAGGCCAGAACAAGAAAGGCGATAGTAGGGTTGCTGACAGTGCCGCCAGTTCCTTTACATTGTCTCATAGAATGTGTAGAAACATAGAATGTGTCGGCAGATAAGAACCATTTGGCCGATCTAGTCTGCCCAATATACTGAGTACTATGGATAGCCCCTGGCCCTACCTTATATGAAGGATGGCCTTATGCCTATCCCATGCATGCTTATTTGCAGCTACCACTTCTGCAGGAAGGCTATTCCATGCATCCACTACTCTCTCAGTAAAATAATACTTCCTGATATTACTTTTAAACCTTTGCTCCTCTGATTTAAAACTATGTCCTCTTGTAGCAGTTTTTCTTCTTTTAAATATTCTCTCCTCTTTTACCTTGTTGATTCCCTTTATGTATTTAAAAGTTTCTATCATATCCCCTCTGTCTCGTCTCCCACCCAGTCTCCTGCTGAAAGATCAGATTTGGCACCTGCAGCCGATGTCGATCAGTTTTTCACCTTACCCCCTTGTAAATCAGCCAAGCAGTCTGAGCCCCAAGTCATGCAGCAGTCTCTTCTGCTTTTTGATGACTCTGCTAGCAGGGTTTCCCAGGGCCATCCACTTAGCCCTGCCCCAGAAGTCGAAGAGATTGAGTGCACTGATGCCCAACCATTTATGTTTCAAGATGAGTACATGGGAGGACCATTGCAGCACATCTCGGATGATGACGAAACACAGGTGCCAACTACTGGGGCTTTTGAAAGTATGCAGACCGACAAGGAGGGCAGGGGTAAAGACTGGGTGAAAGATGATGTGGAGGACGATGAGGTCCTCGACCCCACATGGAATTAAGGTCATGCGAGTGTCCTGTGTAGTTCGGAGGAAGAGGCGGTGGTCGCACAGAGCCAAGTGCAAAGCACGAGCTGCAGTGGAGTAGACACCTCAAAAAACAAGAAAGGTCTTTGGCTCCTCCTGCTACCTCTTCTGCTGCAGTCTCGGCCTCTTCACCTCTGGAGTGACAGTGGCACCTGCCACCCCTCAAACAGAGGATCTGCCAGCAACACGACCACCTGGGTCACCAAGCATCTCCACAAAGTCCCACGGAAGCGTTCAGCTCTCCATCTCCCAAACACTGTGGCGGAAGAGGAAGTACCCCCCTACCCACCCGCAATCCCTGGCCCTGAATGCCAGCATTTCAAAATTACTGTCCTTTGAAATGCTGTCATTCCGTCTGGTAGAGACGGAGAGTTTTAAAAGCCTTATGGCGGTGGCTGTCCCACAGTAAGTCGTGCCCAGACGCCACTACTTTTCCAGGCGAGCCATCCCTTCCCTGCACAACCAAGTGGGGGACAAAATCAGGTGTGCACTGCGCAACGCCATCTGTGGCAAGGTCCACCTAACTATGGATACGTGGACCAGTAAGCATGGTCAGGGACGTTATATCTCCATAACAGCACACTGGGTAAATGTAGTGGCGACTGGGCCTGAGTCGGATAGCAGTTTGGCGCATGTCCTTCAACCACCGAGGATTGCAGGGCATTTCAGTTTGCCTCCTGTTGCTTCCTCCTCCTACTCCGCTTCCTCATCATCTACCGGCTCCTCATCCGGTCAGCGTAACACCTTCACCACCAACTTCAGCACAGCCAGGGGTAAAAGACAGCAGGCAGTTTTAAAACGTATCTGTTTGAGAGGCAAACCCAACACCGTGCAGGAGCTCTGGACGGGCCTTGAACAACAGACCGATGAGTGGTTAGTGCCAGTGAGCCTCAAGCCTGGCCTGGTGCTGTGCGATAATGGGCAAAATCTCGTAGCAGCTTTGGGAATAGCCAGTTTGATGCAGATCCCTTGCCTAGCGCATGTGCTGAATTTGATGGTGCAGAGGTTGCTTAAAAATTACCCCGATATGTCAGAGCTGCTGCAGTAAGTGAAGGGCCGTCTGTGCCCGCTTTCGGCGTTCTCACCCTGCTGCTGCTCGCCTGTCAGCGCTGCAGCGTAACTTCAGCCTTCCCGCTCACCGCCTCATATGCGACGTGCCCACAAGGTGGAACTCCACCTTGCACATGCTGGCCAGGCGATAGTGGAGTTTCAGCTGCAGCACGCACGCGTGAGTCGCTCTGCGGAACAGCACCACTTCACCACCAATGACTGGGCTTCCATGCGAGACCTGTGTTTCTTATTGCGCTGTTTCGAGTACTCCACCAATATGGCCAGTGCCGATAACACTGTTCTCAGCATTACTATCCCACTTCTATGCCTCCTTGAAAAAACGCTGCTGGCGATGATGGAAGAGGATGTGACACAGGAGGAGGAGGAAGAGGGATCATTTCATAGGGTTTCCGGCCAGTCATTCACAAGAGGCTCCGAGGCAATTGTCCAGCCAGGTCACAGTTCTGGAAGATGAGGAGGTGGAGATGGAGGAGGAGGAGGAACCGTGTTCACAGCAGGGTGGCACCCAAACCAGCTCATGGCCATCACTGGTGCATGGCTGGAGGGATACAGAGGACACATACGATACACCTCCCACATAGGACAGCTTTTCGTTGCCTCTGGGCAGCCTGGCACACATGAGCGATTTCATGCTGCAGTGTCTTCGCAACGACCGCCAAGTTGCCCACGTTCTAACTTGTGCTGATTATTGGGTGGCCACGCTGCTGTATACCCGTTACAAGGACAACGTACAGTCCTTAATTCCATCACTGGAGCGTGATCGTAAGATGCGCGAGTATAAGCGTGCGCTGGTAGACGTGCTGCTGGTGGCATTCCCACCTGACAGCGAGGGCACAGTGGAAGCACAAGACGAAAGCAAAGGAGGAGGAAGAGGTCGCCAACGCAGCTAGGGCACCACCAGCACCTCAGAAGGCAGAGTTAGCATGGTTGAATGTGGAAAATCTTTGTTAGCACGCCACAACAACCAGCACCACCAGCTGATATGGAAAGTCTTAGCAGGAGGCAGTACTTCAGCAACATGGTGGAGCAGTATGTGTGTACACGCCTACACGTACTGAATGACGGGTCTGCCCCCTTCTACTTCTGGGTCTCCAAATTGGGCACATGGCCTGAGCTTGCCCTTCACGCCTTGGAGGTGCTGGCCTGCCCTGCAGCCAGTGTATTGTCTGAACGTGTGTTTAGCACGGCAGGGGGTGTTATCACAGACAAGTGCAGCCGCCTGTTCACAGCCAATGTGGACAAGCTCACTATCACGGTCGGCGTGGCTATCACATACGTGACACAGAGGGAGGGAACGAGGAAGGCCCTGCCCAAGTGAGAGGGAAGATGGTGACCCCTGACTCACCTGGCGGCTGGCACCTGGCTGCCCTGACGTCCCTAGACGGGTTCCTCACCCGTACGCCGATCACGTGCCTAAAGCCCTGGCTTTCCCTGAGCTGAGCCCTAGGTAGTGAGCAGGGCGATGGGAACACTAGTCCGCACCACTAACTCTAAGGGAAAACACCAAGGGGAGGACAGACAACACAGACTCAACATATATTCCCAGGTGGGCGACAACAAGAGACAACAATAAGCCAAACAGGGATCCGGAGGGTAGCACACAGGAACAACAACCAGGATTAACCACTCCAGTGGGTCAGTATAGATGTCCAGGCAGGAAGCTCTATAACTGGCAACTAGAGAAGTGTGAGGGGAGAATATAAGGAGGTAGGGAGTGGCAGACAAGAAACAGCTGAGGAGGAGAAGCTACGGATCCCTGAGAGAGACAAAAAGGATAGCAAGGCAAACACAGAAAACAATAACTAAGAAACACCGTGATCTTTAGATATAGAGCGCGCAGCCACCCGCTGCAAAATCCTGACCCCGGGTATAACGGAGTCAGACGTGGCTCTTGATATCCTCGTGACAGTACCCACCCTTTCACGAGGGGCCTCCGGACACTCAGGACCAGGTCTCTCCGGATGAGAGGCATGGAAAGTCTGAATTAACCTGTTGGCGTTTACCTCTGACGCTGGAACCCACATTCTTTCCTCGGGACCGTAACCCCTCCAATGCACCAGATACTGAAGAGAGTGGCGGACCCGACGAGAATCAACAATTCTGGCTATTTGAAACTCCAGATTACCATCCACAATAACAGGAGGAGGTGGCAGCGGCGATGGTTCTAGAGGTGGAACATACTTCTTGAGTAACGATTTATGGAAGACATTATGGATCTTAAAAGTCTGAGGTAGCTCCAGGCGAAAAGCCACAGGGTTAATGACGGCTACTATTTTATAGGGACCAATGAACCTAGGACCCAGTTTCCAAGAGGGAACCTTCAACTTAATATTCCTAGTAGACAACCACACATAGTCATTCACTCCTAGGTCCGGACCTGGCGACCGTTTCTTATCGGCCATGCATTTATATTTACCACTCATCTTTTTCAAGTTAACTTGCACCTTCTGCCATACCGATGAAAGAGATGAAGAAAACCTTTCCTCTTCAGGAACCCCAGAAGACCCCCCCTCTTTGAAAGTACAAAATTGGGGATGAAAACCGTATGCACCAAGGAATAGTGACTTGCCAGTGGACTCCTGATAATGATTATTTATGGCAAACTCAGCTAACGGTAAATATGATGACCACAACTCTTGGTTTTCAGACACAAAACACCTTAAATATGTTTCTAGGTTTTGGTTGGTACGCTCAGTCTGTCCATTCGACTGAGGATGGAAGGCTGAGGAAAAGGACAAGTGAACCCCCAAACGGGAACAAAAAGCCTTCCAAAACTTAGAAATAAACTGGGTTCCCCGATCCGAAACCACATCGGAAGGGACCCCGTGAAGCTTCACGATTTCACTGATAAACACCTGAGCGAGAGTTTTAGCATTAGGAAGTGCGGGTAGCGCAATAAAGTGTACCATTTTGCTAAACCTGTCTACTACTACCAAGATAACTGTTTTACCCGCCGACAACGGTAAGTCAGTGATGAAATCCATTGACAGATGTGTCCATGGCCTATTGGGGATGAAAAGTGGCAATAAAGACCCTGCTGGACGTGTATGAGAGACTTTCGATCGTGCACAAGTAGAACAAGTAGACACGAAATCCATTACATCCTGACGCAACCTTGGCCACCAAAAACGACGAGATAAAAGCTCCAAGGTTGCTTTACTACCCGGGTGTCCAGCAAGTGCCGAATTATGATGTTCTTTTAATAATTCAAGACGCAGGTTTAACGGTACAAACAATTTCTCTGAGGGACAAGAGGCCGGGGCGTCCCCCTGAACCTCTAACACCTTTCCCTCTAGAACAGAGTGTACAGCAGAGACAACCACTCCTCTTTGTAAAATAGGTACCGGATCACAAACATTACCCCCTCCAGGGAAACTACGAGATAATGCGTCTGCCTTGGTATTTTTTGCCCCAGGACGATAGGTGATTACAAAGTTAAATCTGGTAAAGAATAGCGACCACCTAGCTTGTCTAGGGGTGAGACGTTTAGCCGATTCAAGGTACAGAAGGTTCTTGTGATCCGTAATCACCGTGACGGGGTGGATTGCTCCCTCTAAGAAGTGACGCCACTCTTCAAGCGCCAGTTTAATCGCCAACAGTTCCCTATTTCCAATATCATAATTCCTCTCCGCAGAAGATAATTTTTTGGAAAAGAAAGCGCAAGGACGCCATTTGCCAGGAGACGGACCCTGAGACAATACAGCTCCCACTCCCACCTCTGACGCATCTACCTCGACAATAAAAGGCTGGGAGACATCAGGTTGAATTAGAACAGGTGCCGAGGTAAACCTCTCCTTTAGAGAGGAAAATGCATCTTTAGCGGCGTCAGACAATTTGGAAAAATCCGTCCCCTTCCTAGTCATGTCGGTAAGGGGTTTAACGATCACTGAATAATTTTTAATTAACTTTCTATAGAAATTAGCGAAACCCAAAAACCGTTGTAGGGCTTTAAGGTTCTCAGGAAGATCCCAATCTAAAATTGCCTGGACCTTCCCAGGATCCATGCGGAAACCTGAAGCAGATAATAGATATCCCAGGAACTGTAATTCCTGAACAGCGAAGACACATTTTTCAATTTTCGAATATAATTTATTCGTCCGTAGGACCTGCAGTACTTGCCTGACATGCACCTCATGTGTTTTCAGATCAGCCGAATAAATTAAGATATCATCTAGGTAAATGACTACAAACCTGCCGATGAGATGACTAAAAATATCATTAACGAAATGTTGGAAGACAGCAGGGGCATTGGTTAGACCGAAAGGCATAACTAGATTTTCATAATGCCCCTCAGGGGTGTTAAAAGCTGTCTTCCACTCATCCCCTTCCCTGATACAAATCAGATTGTAGGCACCCCTAAGATCAAGTTTGGAGAACCACTTAGCACCCGCAATCTGATTAAAAAGGTCAGGAATGAGAGGAAGAGGGTATGGGTCACGGATGGTTATCTGGTTTAACTCACGGAAATCTAAGCAAGGACGCAGGCCCCCATCTTTCTTTTTAACAAAGAAAAACCCTGCAGCCACGGGTGAAGAAGAGGGTCTGATGTGTCCCTTAGCCAGACTCTCGGAGATATAATCTTTCATGGCTTGTCTCTCGGGACCCGAAAGATTATACAACCTGGATTTGGGTAATTTTGCCCCGGGAATCAGGTTAACCGGGCAATCATAAGGACGATGAGGTGGTAGTTTCTGACAACCCTTTTCAGAAAAAACTTCCTCAAAGTCCGAAATAAATGTAGGTAGGGAAGCTATGGAGGCGATTAAGCAATTGTTATTTAAGCAATTCCCTCTGCAATGCTCACTCCACTCCAATATCTCCCTGGCCTGCCAATCCACCACTGGATTGTGCGCCACCAACCAGGGAAGACCCAATACCACCGGAGAGGGAAGGCCCTCCAGAACGTAACATGCAAGACACTCATTATGGTGGTCCCCTACCCGAAGGTGTAAATTACGAACAATGTGGGTGAGGTTTCTCTGAGACAGAGGAGCAGAATCTATAGCGAATACGGGAATAGGTCTCTGCAGCGTACAGAGAGACAAACCCATAGTGCGGGCAAAATGGGCATCAATCAAGTTTACCCCTGCTCCACTGTCTAGAAAAACAGAAATAGACTCCGTCTTAACACCAAAAACAATGACCGCTGGTAACACAAATTGAGATGTTCGTATGGAGGAAACGTATACCCCCCGGCTGACATCCTCCGCACAGCCCGGGGTTAGTAGTTTTCCGACGGTCTTTTGTTTTTGAGAATGAAGGGACAGACATTAATGAAATGACCCCTCCCCCCACAGAAAAAACAAGCCCCCCCCCCTACGGCGAACCTCGGGAGGATGGACCTGACGAGAAGTTCCGCCTAGCTGCATAGGCTCATCTAAGTCAGTACAGGCTGACTGTTGCTTGGGAGAGGTAACCAATTGCTCCGGAATTTTCGATCTCTCCCTAAGACGTCTATATATTCTGATAGAGAGGGACATAACAGCATCAAGGGAAAGGGGGGTCTCATACAGCGCCAGTGCATCCTTAACCCTTTCAGATAACCAAGAGCAGAACTGACTCCTGAGAGCCGGTTCGTTCCACTGAGTATCCGTAGCCCACCTACGGAACTCTGAGCAATATTCCTCTGCTGACCGATCTCCCTGTAGGAGTCTCCGTAACTTCGACTCAGCCAGGGCGACTTGGTCAGGGTCATCATATATGAGACCCAAAGCCCCAAAAAATCCCTCCACTGACCGAAGAGCCTGAGAACCAGGGGGTAACGAGAACGCCCAGGATTGCGGATCCCCCTGAAGCAGGGAAATGACAATCCCTACCCGCTGTTCTTCATGACCTGAGGAGTAAGGGCGCAACTTAAAATATAATTTGCAGGCCTCACGGAACGTTGCAAATTTGTCCCTTCCCCCAGAAAATCTGTCGGGAAGAGCAACCTTGGGTTCAGTGACAACCTGGTTACCCATAGCAACCGCTGGGGGTGCAGTCTGCTGCATTTGCTGCTGTTGTTGAAGAACAGACGCCTTCAATCCTGCCACCTCCAAAGGCAGGCTTTGAAGCTGTTCTGCCAAGGCATCAATAGGATCCATATTGGATTCTAAGTAGAGAGAGAGAAAAAAAACAACAATTAAAAAAAAAAAAAAATTATTATTATTTTTTTTTCTCAAAAAGTAAAGGCCAGTTATAATATCACGGTCGGCGTGGCTATCACATATGTGACACAGAGGGAGGGAACGAGGAAGGCCCTGCCCAAGTGAGAGGGAAGATGGTGACCCCTGACTCACCTGGCGGCTGGCACCTGGCTGCCCTGACATCCCTAGACGGGTTCCTCACCCGTACGCCGATCACGTGCCTAAAGCCCTGGCTTTCCCTGAGCTGAGCCCTAGGTAGTGAGCAGGGCGATGGGAACACTAGTCCGCACCACTAACTCTAAGGGAAAACACCAAGGGGAGGACAGACAACACAGACTCAACATATATTCCCAGGTGGGCGACAACAAGAGACAACAATAAGCCAAACAGGGATCCGGAGGGTAGCACACAGGAACAACAACCAGGATTAACCACTCCAGTGGGTCAGTATAGATGTCCAGGCAGGAAGCTCTATAACTGGCAACTAGAGAAGTGTGAGGGGAGAATATAAGGAGGTAGGGAGTGGCAGACAAGAAACAGCTGAGGAGGAGAAGCTACGGATCCCTGAGAGAGACAAAAAGGATAGCAAGGCAAACACAGAAAACAATAACTAAGAAACACCGTGATCTTTAGATATAGAGCGCGCAGCCACCCGCTGCGACTTCCTGACCCCGGGTATAACGGAGTCAGACGTGGCTCTTGATACCCTCGTGACACTCACGTTCATTAAAATGAACCAGGCATGGATCCCACAGGACTTGTCCGTACCTTGTGCAGAATAGACATGTATACCGGCCTTTTCCTAGCCATTGTTATACTACAGTGCAATTGCTCATTGT
The DNA here is from genome assembly GCF_905171765.1 of Bufo bufo. Taxonomy (NCBI): domain Eukaryota; kingdom Metazoa; phylum Chordata; class Amphibia; order Anura; family Bufonidae; genus Bufo; species Bufo bufo. Next base: position 459,584,102 of record NC_053393.1, read on the forward strand.
TGTATTTTGGATATTTCCCACTCTTTTGGAGTGTACCCTAATAAAATAAAAATAAAAATTTAAAACAAAAAAACAGTGTTGGCTACCTCGTCCTCCTCCACCGCCGCTTCCACCTACACCGCTACGTCCACCGCCTCCTCAAACTCCTACTCCATATGGAGCTCCACCTCATAAATCAAGTTTATATATTTTAATTTGTACGTATATTTCATTTTATGTCATTTCACTAATATGTCTGTTACATTTTATGTCATTTCACTAATATGTCTGTTACATTTTCGGGTGAAATTCACAAATTTTGGGGTGTGATATACTCCTGTTATACCTAGTAGACAGGTAAACAAATTTCACTAATTTGTCTGTTACATTCTCGGGTGACATTTGACCATTTTTGCTGTGATTAAACCCCTGCTCTGCATAGGTGATAGGGACATAAATTTCTAAAAATCGTCTGTTACATTGTCAGGTGACATTTTACAAATTTTGCCGTATACAAAACCCTGCTCTGCATAGGTGACAGGGAATTAAATTTCAAAAATTCTTCTTTAATTGATACGTGCTCTCTCCTTTCATTCAATGCTTAAACTTTAACAACTTGTCCCACATTTGCGCTTCAATAATTTGTCGCACTTTTCTGCTCTATCATATTTAATTTCAAACAATTAACCTCCCTTGGATGTGGTATCCCTTTCTCACGCTACCTCTCTGGCGTGTAACCCTGATTCGCCGCTAACCGTGATTAACATGGTAGACGCAGAAAAGAACATCGAAAGTTGATAAAGCTGATATCCAATTGGATCGTGGACATCACGGGGACATGCGATATGGTGAAGCAGTATGTGTGCACACGCCTACACGAACTGACTGATGGGTCTGCCCCCTGCAACTTCTGGGTCTCCAAATTGGGCTCATGGCCTGAGCGTGCCCTTTACGCCTTGGAGGTGCTGGCCTGTCCTGCAACCAGTGTATTGTCTGAACGTTTGTTTAGCACGGCTGGAGGGGGTTATCACAGATTATATTTCCTAATGTTTTGGGGTGTACCCTAATAAAAAAAATACAAAATGTAAAAAAATTAAAACAAAAAACCAGTGTAGGCTACCTCATCCCCTGCCGTTTCCACCTACACCGCCACATCCACTGCCTCCTCAACCTCCTACTCCATATGGACCTCGTCCTCCTCGATCAAGATATTTTTTATTTTCTTTTACATATTTTATGTTATTTAAAGTCATTCCCTATCCATATTTCTTTGCAGAGCACTTGCCATGCTCTTAACCACATTTTGCTGGCATTCGCAGCCCTCTAGCCCTTTCCATGACATTTTTAGAGCCATTTTAGTGCTCAAAAGTTTGTGTCCCCACTGACTTCAATGGGGTTAGGGTTCGGGTCAAGTTCGGGACCCGAACTCTAACTTTTTTGTAAAGTTCCGCCGAACCCGTCAAACCCGAACGTCCAGATCTACCTAGAAAGGTCTCTTTTCCATAGAAGAATTAGGTGGAGATGCAAGTACAGCAATAGATAAAAATGTTATTATGAAAAAACATAGTTGAACAGTTTAGATTACCACCAAAATCTTAGAGGATAAAAAATAGGGGAAAGGTGATCTATGAAGCACAAGGAGATATGTATAAATATACAAACTAGAGATGAGCAAATAAGTTTTCTCTCTCTCTTTCTCTCTCTCTCTCTCTTTCTCTCTCTCGTAGAATTGATTCAGGTCCGAAACAATATTTTTTTAACAATTCAATGAACTAAATCTCAAAAGGTGCGCTCATCTCTACCTGGGAAACTTTTATATCATCTTGGTAATTCTTCTTTCCTAACAGTATATTGCACAGCCTCTTTTCATATCATTCCCTAGGGCTGCTCATTTTGCCATTTGTCCATACCTATTCTATCTGGCAAAGCCACAACCAGCAGCACCAGCTTTTAGTTCTACCCACGGCCCACATTTCATTGCTGACATACTTGGCAGACTCCTTAACTGACAACTCAGGTTCCAGGCAAGTGGTGACTTCTTCCTATAGATCTCAGGTGTCCTTCTCTGAGGTCTGTTCCTATTGCACACCTTATTTCTCTTGCCTCCTTTCCTCAGGTTTACAGGCAGCTCAAGGAATCTCCTTCTGGCCAGTGCCCATGGACAGCTGGCTCCCAGGAAAAGCCTACTTTCACATCTGCAGCACTACGATCTGGCCGCTGGTTCTGGCAGAAAATGCCAGCAATCGCCCGGACACAAACTACAGTGTGCAGCGGTTTGTGTCCAGCCAATTCTCAGCATATTTGCTGGACCTCTGCAAGACAACATTATAGTTAATGGGGCCAGCGGGCATTCCGGTTGCATCTGTCAGTGCTTAATACTATTAGTGATGGACGAACATCTGCCAAGACGGTTCGCGAACACGATCGATCAAATGTTCGCGAACCGCAAGTTCGCGGCGGGTCCCATTCATTATAATGGCAGGCGAACCTGAAAAACCTTTAGCTCAAATTTGCAGCCCAGAAATAATTACTAGAAGTGCACAAATAGTCCCACAACATGGACAGTGACATACCAGATGTATTATTCGAATTTGCGATCTCCGTTCATAATATTTTTCAATGCGCTATATCGGCAATATATTTTTCGAGTACGCGCATGCGCAAATGCACTATACAGTACCTAAATGCACTATAAAGAAAGTATATTGGTATATAACACCCCGCTTCAATAAAAAAATTTGGGGGGCAACTGGTATATCACACCAGTAGAAATTATTTGTTCCAATAACGCTAGTCCCTCTATATACCTGCAGTAGCGCATCAGAACCACACACAACTGCCGCACAATACAAATACTATAATATACTTTCTAACATAGAAAACATAGAATGTGTCGGCAGATAAGAACCATTTGGCCCATCTAGTCTGCCCAATATACTGAATACTATGAATATCGAATATTCATCATTTTTTTACATCTGAAAACATAATTCCTCCCTGCTTCTTTTTTGTGGGTCAATTAATTATTGGCCACAAGCAACTTAAGCAGGAAGGAATCATGTTTTCATATGGAAAAAAAAAAGACAAATATTCTAAAAAACTAATATATAGCAATATAGCGAATATATTCGTTATTTAGAATATTCACATTTTTTTCCCCAATCTGTACATTTGTTCGCATACCCCTCCCAGACAAGCGTCCCCGTCACCATGGGAACACCTGTGGTTTAGAAAATACCATCGGATCTGAGTTTTCCCTGAGATCGTGAAAACTCAGATGCGATGGTATATTCTAATTCACAGGAATTACCATGGTGACGGGGACGCTTGTCATGGAGGAGTATGCCAAAGTGGAATAACAGTACAGATTGAAAAAAAAAAGACGAATATTCTAAATAATGAATATATTCGCTATATTGCTATAACTTTGTTTTTTAGATTATTCATCATATTCTAAAAAACAAAGTTATAGCAATATAGCGAATATTCGTAAAATACACAATTTAGCTAATATAGTGCTATAGTATTTTTTTTTATAGTTTAAATTCTTTCCAAATCTGAAGTTCAGAGGACACAAAAAAATTTAACTATAAGAAAAAAGATTCTAGTACTATATTAGCTAAATTGCAGTGTATATGTGTATTTTACGAATATTCGCTATATTGCTATAACTTTGTTTTTTACAATATTCGCCATATTCTAAAACAAGAATATATAGCAATATAGCGAATATTCGTAAAATACACTTATTAGCCAATAGCTATAGCCAACCAATAGGAAAGTTGCCTTATACAGTTAAAAAATTAAGACGAATATAAGACGAATGTTAAATTGAATATTCGCAAAATATCGCGAAATCGAATATGGCACCTCCCGCTCATCACTCATGATCTCCCTGAAGTAAACCCATGCTGTTTTTCATCTTTCAATCCACGGGATTTTATATGTTCCACAATCCTCTCCTTAAGTATGGTTTCTATTAATTTCCCCATTATTGATGTCAGGCTTACTGGCCTATAGATGCCCGATTCCTCCCTACTACCTTTCTTGTAAATGGGCACAACATTTGCTAATTTCCAATATTTTGGGATGACTCCTGTTACCAGTGATTGGTTAAATAAATCTGTTAATGGTTTTGCTAGTTCACCGCTAAGCTCTTTTAATAGCTTTTGGTGTATCCCATCAGGCCCCTGTGACTTATTTGTATTAATTTTAAGATGACTTAGAACCTCTTCCTCTGTAAAGACACATGCATCAAAAGATTCATTAGTCTTCCTTCCTAACTGAGGTCCTTTTCCTTCATTTTCCTTTGTAAAAACTGAACAGAAGTATTCATTGAGGCAGTCAGCTAGTTCTTTATTTTCTTCCATATACCTTCCTTTTGTTTTTAATTTGGTAATTCCTTGTTTTAGTTTCCTTTTTTCATTTATGTATCTGAATAATGTCTTATCGCCTTTTTTCACTGACTGAGCTAATTTCTCTTCTGCCTGTGCTTTAGAAGCTCTTATAACTTGCCTGTCATCCTCGTTACTAAATGCAATCTTTTAGTTTTTAATGATTTTGGCCACTTCTGCTGAGTACCACAGTGGTCTCTTCCTTTTTTTGCTTTTACTGATAAGCCTAGTGCAATTATCTGTTGCCTTCAATAGTGCCATTTTTATGTAGTCCCATTTCTCCTGGACTTCATTGAAACTGTTACAATCTTATAGGGACTCGTATACCTCTAATCTAATTTTAGAAAAGTCAGTAAAATCTAGAACTTTGTTTTTGTGTGGTGAGACTCACCGTATTTAAAGAGGACCTTTCATCTGGCAAAAAACTGTGAACTAAGTATCATGATATGTACAGAGGCGCCCAGGAATCTCACTGCACTTACTATTATCCCTGGGAGCCACGCCGTTCTCCTGCTATGCCCTACCGTATGTTCGGTCACTTGGTTTTAGTAGGAGGAGACTGCCCTTGTTCTCCTGGGAGTCTCCTTCTCCAAGGCTGTAGCGCTGGCCAATCGCAGCGCAGAGCTCACAGCCTGGGAGAAGAAGGGCAGTCTCCTCCTACTATAACCAAGTCCCCTAAGTCTCCGCCTGCTATAACCAAGTGACCGAACATACCGGAGGGCATAGCAAGAGAACGGAGCGGCGCCCAGGGATAATAGTAAGTGCAGTGAGATCCCTGGGCGCTGCTGTACAGATCATGACATGACACTTAGTTCTGAATTTTTTTGCCAGATGAAAGTTCCTCTTTAAAGTAAATCACACTGATTGGTGATCACTAGATCCCAAGCTTTCCCCTACAATAATATCAGATACCAAATTCCCATTTGCGAATGCTAAATCTAAAATGGCCTCCTTCCGGGTTCGCTCCTCCACTACTTGCTGTAGACATAATCCCAGTAGGGAATTTAGAATATCTGTAGTCCTGGCAGAACTAGCTATTTTGGTTTTCCAGTTTATATCAGGAAGATTAAAGTCTCCCATAATGATAACTTCACCTTTCAATGTCATTTTAGCTATTTCCTCAACTAGTAGATCATCTAATTCTTTGACTTGGCTAGGTGGTTTATATATCATACCTACAGAAGTTACCTTATGATTATCAAGCTGCAACGTAACCCAAACTGACTCTAAATTGTTCTCGCTAACTTGTATTAAATTAGATTTTATGCTATCTTTTACATACAGGGCCACCCCTCCCCCTTTCTTGCCTTTTCTGTCTTTCCTATATAGAGAGAACCCTGGTATTGTTATATCCCAGTCATTACTCCCATTGAACCATGTCTCAGTAACAGCCACTAAATCTATATTCTCAGATGCCATTATAGACTCAAGTTCATTAATATTTTTCCCTAAACTGCGAGGATTTGTAGACAAGACTCTGAGCTTGTCATTTCCTAACCTATGTGCTACTGGCATCTTCTGACATTGTTCCGGGGGGCAGTCGGACTGCTGGATTATCACTCTTTTGCCCCCCTTTCCTATTTTAAATGCTCCTTAGTGAATACTTTGAACTGTTCCCTGAGGACATTCGTTCCCTTGAGAGAAAGATGCAAATCATCTTTCTTGTACAGTTCTTTTCCATTCCAACGAGAGCTAACATAAGACACAAACCTAAACCCTTGGTTCTGACACCATTCACCAAGCCATACATTGAATCCCTTAATGCAATCTTCCTGTCATGCTGAAGGTTATGCACAGGCAAAACTGCAGAGAATGAAACAGTTGATGCAACCTCCCGTAGATCATTACCAAGTGTGTGAAAAGCTTCCTTCACCTTTGAAACCTCATTGCAAGCCAGATCATTTGTCCCAAGATTTGTCCCAATAACATCATCTCCCTTTTCTGCTTTGCTTGCGTGACAATTTTAAGGATGCGTCGTCTGTCCCTGCTAGTGGTAGCACCAGGGAGACATCTCACAAAACCATTTTCCTCAAACTTCACACCTCTTATGATAGAATAACCCACCAAAAGCTGCTTACTATCAGTCCTCACCTTATCCTTTTTGTCTTTGGTTGCAGTCTTGCATACTTTAGGCATAGGAGATGATTGTTCCTCAACCACTGTGCCTGAGCCATCCTCCATGTTGCTCTTGCGCTCTGAAAGTGCTGCAAATGAATTATGGAGAGCGACAGACTGTGGGACATGTCTTCTATCAACAACTCTAAGTCTACCAGAACCTGCAGTAACCCATCTTCCATTTCTAGGGGGCCTCTGTGGCAGTGGCATTGCAACGTTCCCAGCCTGAGTTTGTTTAACAGTTAATTTACAAATCTCAGATTTAAAAAATGCGATTTCCTACTGCATTATGGAGAGCTGTCTACAGATTAGACAGCATCCAAACCTCCGAAGAGTGGAACCTGAAATAAAAGCACAACAATTCCTGCACAGAACCAGGTCTGCCATTTTAAAGAGGAGAAAGATTTAAAACAAACAAAGCTTACTTTTTTAGATTGTATCCACCTCCAGATTGCCTCCTGAGTATCTCAGATGCACTTAGTAATGCTACACTTTGAGAATGCTGCAAGCTATAATTAGGCAAGCTAATACTATGTTGCTATATATACACACATTCCCACAAAAGCTTCTCCCCAACAACGAATTGAACACCTTAATCACCCTATGCTCATTTGCAATCAGACAATAGAAAAAAATCTGTCTAACAAATTCCTTACCTGTTTTGAAGAACAGTGTCTGAGTAGCCACCAAAAACACAGCTGAAGTTCTGCTACATAGAAAGTATATTATAACATTGTACAAGGAAGGCAATCCATTAGAATATACATAAAGATAAAACGTAACCTTTAATAATGTTACTATGAGGGTCCATTCACACGTATGTACAGTAAGTGTTTTGCGGATCCGCAAAACATGGACACCGGCAATGTGCATTCCGCAATTTGCGGACCGCACATTGCCGGCACTATAATAGAAAATGCCTAATCTTGTCTGCAATTGCGGACAAGAATAGAACATGTTCTATTTTTTCGTAGAAACGGAAGCACGGATGCGGAAGTGTGGATCAGCGGGTGCGGACAGCACATTCCGGCCCCATTGAAAATTAATGGGTTTGCACCAGTTCCGCAAAATTGCGGAACGGATGGGGACCCATTTTGTGGAAATGTGAATGGAAAAGATATCCCTCAAAATGAAAATAAATTTAATTATTAAAGTTAAGCAAAAAGCATAGATGTGGTAGGCAATAACAAGAGCTCGGCGGCACCAAATCAGAAATCATATGTCCTACCACAATGCGGGGGGTTCCAGTGCACATCCATGAAACCCGGAGGGAAAGCAAAAAACATCTATCCCTGGGCTAGATGATGATGTGGTATTGAAGGACAGTGTGGGCAAAGAACTGTCCCTGATATTGCCTTACAGGGGGGTGCTATTCTGGCCCTGATGGCCTAACCACAGACCACCCGCCCTGATAAGAGCGACCCCGTCCGCAACCTTACACTATATAAAAATGGCCCTAGTAAGCCCCTAGGCCCCTGACTTCCAGGTGATCACTATATAGATCTGTATGTTTTTGACTCATTATAAAAGTATATTATAAGTAAATTCCCCCCCCCAGGTATCACACCTATCAATAGCACACCTATACTAGTCCTTACTAGTCCTAGACTTTTGTGGCCCTATTAGCTAGCGTTTGGTGTCCCTAACAGCCTGTCCCTGCTCCACACAGCAACCTCTCCCTACACTGGCAAAACACTGAATGTAAAATGATGGCCAGATCAGGTTTATTTATAAGGTAGGGGGTATGTCCATGTGCTGAAATGTCTCAATTGGCTGTCCTGTACCACCTGATAGATGTGTCATGGGTTAAAGTTCTTCACAATGTAAAAGAATATGGCGGGCGCGAATATCTCCATATGTTGGCATGTTCGGTGAATCGCGAACACGCTAAATTTGCTGTGAAACGACCGCCGGGCGAACCGCAAGGCCATCTCTAGATACTATACTATGATATTATGCCTCCCTGTCATTATTCTACTGACAGTCAGCCTATTAGGCTTCCATAGTTGATAGATTAGGAGGCCATTGTTAGGCCTGGGACTGCAATAGAAGCTATTGACTCCACAGTTTTTCATTCTAGAGGCCCAGTGTAATAACAGTGAATGCCCCTTACCTCTGTGCAACCACTTAAATGCAGAAGTGCATTTATATAGCAGGGATTGTAGCTACATTCAATTCCAGCCAATGCAGCTGGAACCTGGCTATTCAAGTGAATAAGAAGGAGCTGTCCCTAAAAGTGAATGGGACGGCTTCTCGTAATTACACCTGCTTGCTGCATCTCGTGAGTTCAGCCTTCTCTTCAAACAGCTGATTGGCTGGGGTGCAGGGTTTTGGACCCCTGCCAATCTGATATTGAGGACTTATCCTGAGGATAGGTCATCAATATTAAAATCTCAGAGAAACCCCTTCAAGTAGAAGAAATTTTAATAAATAAAATAATAAATGTCAAACAAATTTACCCTCTGCCTTGCTCACTTTATCGCACTCTATATTAACACCAGACAACTGGCTTAAATAGATTGATAAATCACCCTATACAGCTTTATGTCTTTATGGCTTCCCTCAGCACATTATAAAATGATCTAATGAACTAAGGGAATTCAGTGCAAAGATATTTTACAGGTTCCATTGCAGTCAGGTGTAACTGTATAAATTCCTCTACGCTGAGCTCCCCTTAGCGGGAACAGCACCGAGTTCCCTCCCTCCCTGACCCCATAGCAGTTCCATGGTCTGCCTAAATGAAAAGTACACCATTGCGTGTTACACACGAAAAACAAAAATGTATGAAATGTACAATACAGCTGGTACAATGGACCAGGAAGATTCTTGAATTTCATATGATGTCTTATGCTTTATATTTATACATTTTTATTATGTTATTATTTATTTTTACTTTCTTAGCTTTTCCTATAAATATCTTGTACTCGGCTCTATTGCATTGGTCTTGAGTGTTATTCAAATCTGGACATTTATTGTCTCTGGGACAAGACAGATTATGAGGATTCGGCAAAAGTTTTTCAACACTATCCTTCATCAGGATATGGCTTGGTTTGATTCATATCAGATCGGAACTCTGAATAGTAGACTAACGGAGTAAGTAGATGAAGAGTTTTGGAATGTTTATATTTTAAATGTCATATGTACGAACAGTATCCAATGGTATTGGTGTTGTACAATCAATAATCTTGATACAAGAACATTTTAATATCTGATCTATATCAAAACATAAAAAATCAAATATGATGGTAGTAGTATGATATGACCAAATCTTTATTTGGGGATATCCCACTATTATAATAAAACAATCAGTACCTGAACTGAGACACACAACAGGTGACATACATTTATGTCATGCAAAGTACTCAACATGAAAGATACCACTGTGCACCCACTTAATTACCAGGTGAGACTATAGTTATCCAAAATTATATCTAAACTCAACAGACCCGCCAGACCCTCATACTGCCCTACCTAAACAACAGGCTCTGACATGCTTTCTTTAAAGGCATGTTCACATTTGTCATAATTTATCACATGTGAAACATTTTAGTCATAAATTAGTTGTATGAGACCCAGTGGGATTGCTTTTCATGCTTGTGGCGAAACCAACCTCGCCACTGGGTTTTGGAGGGGCCTGGCTACCAGCCTCTTGCCCCAGGATTATGGGCCCTCTCATCAGCCCATGCAGAACTTAAACCCCATGGCGATTTGACTGTGTTTGTGGCATCTGAGCGCTCAGATCCAAGCCATATGGGGACATGTGGGGTTTTGAGATGTGTGACAGAACCATCTGTCTGTGTAATTGTATTGTATGTTATGTGAGGGTACCCAGTTAGCTCATTTTATTGTATTCATGTTGTCTGAGTGCCATTCACCTAATAATATGCACTCAGACTTGAGCTGTCTGGGAATGTGTTAAATGTCTATGTGTATTGTAAAGGGTGGGACATTGTATGTTTGAGTAAGTGATGTCTGTTCCATTGTCCCCACGTGTGTATTGGCCATTCCCCTTTGTCCTGAGAGATAATTGAATTGCTTCTCGGGTGTCTCCAGGGCAGAGGATATTGTGTATTCGTCTGCCTGTGATGATTGCATCAACCCAGTGTGAGGTAATTCTATCACGGACAGAGGGGAGGATTTTGTGTGGGAGTGTCTGAGTGTATTGTACGTGGTTATTGGCTGTTTTTACAAAACCCTGGGGTGGTAACTTTGTTGGAAGATGTGTATAAAATGCTTGTGTGTTAAAATAAAGAGAGTTCCTGTTTTACCCTTTATCATGTTGAGGCTGATGTTTGGGTAACTGATCGACGCTGGGGATTGCTATACGCTGGGAGATTTGCTATACTCCCCGGGCTATAACTACTAGCTCTTGTAAGAGCTTGTTCCTGGTTCCTGCATGTAGGAGAGATTCACCTACTGGAGCCTGGAGCCTTGTCGTAGGTCCAGGGTGGGTAGGAGACGGTGAGACCTCAACCAAGCTTCGGCGGTTCGTGGGGTCTGCAGTGCGTACAGTGTCAAGTGGAGTTCTTGGAGTCCTCGGAAAGCACTAGGAGCATCCATTCAACGGAGGTACCCGGTCGGGGTGCTAGGCGTTCCGTTACATTTGGTGGCAAGCAGTGGGATGGCGTCCTAGGGTGAGGAGAAGCAGCTCGGAGACACCGTTCGTGGAGTATATTGAGGGCAACGCTAGTATCCGTACGGCGCCCCTGGCTACAGCAGGATGGAATCGGCTAGTCTTCAGACAGCGTTCTATGACGAGGAGGAGGAGGCAGCCGCAGACTACAGGGATGCAGACAGAAAGGAAGTCTGGTATGATGCCCTGGAAAATGCCCAGCGGCGGCGAGGTGAGAGTCTCCCCAGTTATGAGCAGCAGCTACAGAAGCGTGTGGCGAAGCGGATGGGTCTCTTGGGAGAGCAGCCACTGGATGACTGGGTAACAATGCTCCAGAGCCTGGTATGTAAGGAGCTTTGGCTAGAGGACGCTTACCAGGCCCTAAGGTGGCATGTCATTCAACATTCCCCCTGGGCAGCTGAGCATGACAAGCCAGAGGGAGAGGAGTTTTATGGTCCTGGCTTATTATGGGAGTCCTTTGCAGAGCCTGACTTCGGGAGCCCTGCACAGTCCAGACTTCAGAACATCTTCTACGAGAGGGAGGCTAGGCTGGATTGGGATGACCCCCAGGAGGTAGAGAAAGACCTGGCTCACCTAGCAACCCTGGAGTGGGAACTGGAGCAGGACTACCGAGATCTCTACCACTCCATTGAGAGGGCTCAGCGAGAGAGCAGAGTGTCAGACCCAGGTCCAGAGCCCTTCAGCTGGAAGGATATTGTGGAGGTATTCTGGGAAGACCCAACTGAAGTATCCCCTGCTTCAGTACCAGCTACAGAGGTAGGGGACCTCATAGACTGGTCCTGCTGGGAAACCCATATGGCAGGTGGAGATGGGACCGAGATCTCTCCACCGGCCCTACAGGGATGCTGGGCAGTCGGCCCAGATCTCCAACCACAACTGGAGTTTTAGGGAGTAGGGACAGTTGGTCCTGCTCCCCAGCGGCAGTATGTTTTGCAGGGAGAGGAGAGCATCGTCTCCATTCCCCAGCGGCAGTGTGTTATAAAGAGAGAAGAGACAACCGATCTCTCTCCCCAACCACAGGGGGACAGCACCCCTAACTCCGATGGTGCAGATGGGACCGCGGTCTCTGCACCAGGCCTACCGGGATGCTGGATGGCCGGTTCAGATCCCCCACCAACCCTGCAGGAAGGCCAGGAGGAGGAGGTAAGCGATTCCTCCTCTCCACAGCCGATCTGCAACAAGGTCCTGGGGATAGGATTCCCTGACCACATCCCAGTAGAAGAGCTGGCATCTGGGCAGAGCGCAGTCAGCCTCTGCCCTCCCCTATCCTCTTCTCCAGAGCCGGACATCGCACAGGCTACCCCAGCGGAAGAGCTGGCATCTGGGCAGAGCGCAGTTGGCCTCTGCCCTCCCCTATCCTCTTATCCGGGGCCTGACTCTCCACAGGCTACCCCAGCAGAAGAGCTGGCATCTGGGCAGAGCGCAGTCAGCCTCTGCCCTCCTCTATCCTCTTATCCAGAGCCTGACTCCCCACAGGCTACCCCAGCAGAAGAGCTGGCATCTGGGCAGAGCGCAGTCAGCCTCTGCCCTCCCCTATCCTCTTCTCCAGAGCTGGACATCCCACAGGGTACCCCAGCGGAAGAGCTGGCATCTGGGCAGAGCGCAGTTGGCCTCTGCCCTCCTCTATCCTCTTCTCCAGAGGCTGACTTTCCACAGGCTACCCCAGCGGAAGAGCTGGCATCAGGGCAGAGCGCAGTCGGCCTCTGCCCACCAAGTACCTACAGCTCCAAGCTAGAGAGCAACAAGGAAGCAAGGAGTAGCAGAGGCCCCCTCAACAGCTTGGGACATTCAGAACAGAGCCAGGCCCCAAAATTCAACAGGTCCAGTATTGGGTTGTGGGTGGACTGCCAGACTAACTCAGGTACTGACCGTGAGGTCAGGTATCTGGTTAGTCTTCCCTGGGAGGGGGAGATATGTGGCGAAACCAACCTCGCCACTGGGTTTTGGAGGGGCCTGGCTACCAGCCTCTTGCCCCAGGATTATGGGCCCTCTCATCAGCCCATGCAGAACTTAAACCCCATGGCGATTTGACTGTGTTTGTGGCATCTGAGCGCTCAGATCCAAGCCATATGGGGACATGTGGGGTTTTGAGATGTGTGACAGAACCATCTGTCTGTGTAATTGTATTGTATGTTATGTGAGGGTACCCAGTTAGCTCATTTTATTGTATTCATGTTGTCTGAGTGCCATTCACCTAATAATATGCACTCAGACTTGAGCTGTCTGGGAATGTGTTAAATGTCTATGTGTATTGTAAAGGGTGGGACATTGTATGTTTGAGTAAGTGATGTCTGTTCCATTGTCCCCACGTGTGTATTGGCCATTCCCCTTTGTCCTGAGAGATAATTGAATTGCTCCTCGGGTGTCTCCAGGGCAGAGGATATTGTGTATTCGTCTGCCTGTGATGATTCCATCAACCCAGTGTGAGGTAATTCTATCACGGACAGAGGGGAGGATTTTGTGTGGGAGTGTCTGAGTGTATTGTACGTGGTTATTGGCTGTTTTTACAAAACCCTGGGGTGGTAACTTTGTTGGAAGATGTGTATAAAATGCTTGTGTGTTAAAATAAAGAGAGTTCCTGTTTTACCCTTTATCATGTTGAGGCTGATGTTTGGGTAACTGATCGACGCTGGGGATTGCTATACGCTGGGAGATTTGCTATACTCCCCGGGCTATAACTACTAGCTCTTGTAAGAGCTTGTTCCTGGTTCCTGCTCTCTGCATGTAGGAGAGATTCACCTACTGGAGCCTGGAGCCTTGTCGTAGGTCCAGGGTGGGTAGGAGACGGTAAGACCTCAACCAAGCTTCGGCGGTTCGTGGGGTCTGCAGTGCGTACGGTGTCAAGTGGAGTGCTTGGAGTCCTCGGAAAGCACTAGGAGCATCCATTCAACGGAGGTACCCGGTCGGGGTGCTAGGCGTTCCGTTACAATGCTGCATTGTAGTGCACTGATTACATCTACCATACATGCTAAAGGTCCCCATACACATTAGCGTATTGTCAGCCGAACCAGCCATTTTCAGAGCTAGCGGCTGACAAGATAATGTGTATGTTGAACTCCCGACTCTCCCCTAGCAGGTAATATCAGGGATAAAGAATGAATTTTTATTTTTTTACTTTTACCTTGAGGATAAGCCACTGTCATAGGTGTCTAGAAGAAGCTTTCTCCTCTCTCCTGTTGGGGAAAAGACCCCAATGCCGGATGAGCGGTGAACCCAGAATTAGAAGTTATAGATATCCATAGAGAAAAACCAACACAGGCATAGAGCTGTGTATCAAGAGTTTCTAAACTTTATTAAAGAAAACAGAGGTTAATAAAGTGATTTTCTGGATCATTTCCAACTGAAGACGTTGTCAAACATTTACGTCATTAACTCATTAAAAACACAATCTGAAATGAGCATCTTCTTGGTTATACGCCTAGAACGTCTCCTTAATCTTAACTGTGGGTGCTAGCCACATACTAGTACTCCTGACTCTTACTAAGATTCCTTTCTAACAAGCGTTTTTGGGGGCTAGGAGTGACCTTGAAGTTACAGTAACTTTCCATAAGAAGCTCACAAGTCATTTCACAAAAAATGGCAGTATAAAATACAAACATGGAGGCTGAGGACACAACATGGAGTCTTCACCCTCACACTCCCAATGAACACATTTTCTGAGTGTGTATAGTATGTGTATTAGGGAGTTGGGAGAGAAAGCTGTCAGTCAAATGACCATTTGTACAACAGCTGTAGAAGGTGTAGCACTTTTTATTGTTCATCTGTACTTCCACATCACTGGGCACGTTTTTGTTTTTTTAATTAATTGAGTATTAGAATTATTGGATGTTGTTGGTGTTTGCTATATCAGTGTTGATGAAGTAGATTTATCTACCCCAGTGGCATGCCTAGGGTGTTTGACACCGCGGGCGGGTGCTTTCTCGGGCACCCCCCCAATACTTTCAAAAAGTTGTACCCCCTCACAGTAGTATTGCCCTCATTGTGCAACCTTCACCGTAGTTTTGTACAGATGAGTGCCCCCTCACAGTAGTTATGCCCACATTGTGCCTTTTAAAGTAGATATGGCCACATTTTGCCCCCCTCAGAGTAGTTATGCCTTCTCTGTGCCCCTTTAAAAGTTGTAATGCCCTCTTTGTGCCCCCTTCACAATAATAATCCCCATTGTGCCCCTTCACAGTAATAATCCCCATTGTGCCCTCTTCATAGTAATAATCCTCATTGTGTCTCTTTCATAGTAATAATCCCCATTGTGCCTCTTTATAGTAATAATGCCCACTGTGCCCCCTTCAATGTAATATTGCCCATTGTTCCCCCTTCACAGTGATAATGCCCATTGTGCCCCATTAATTGTAGTAATGCCCACTGTGCTAGTAATGCCCTCTGTACCCCCTCCATAGTAGAAATCACCATTGTGCCCCTTCACAGTAATAATGCCCTCTGTTCCCCCTTCATTGTAGTAATGCCCTCTGGCTCTGTGCCCCCTCCATAGTAGAAATGCCCATTGTGTCCCCTTTACATTAATAATGCCCTCTGTGCCCCATCCATAGTAGTAATGTCCTCTATGCCCCCTCCATAGTAGTAAAGTCCTCAGTGCCCCCTCAATAGTAATGAAACCCTCTGTGCCCCCTCTGTATTAAAAACAAAACTACTCACCTTTGTCCTGTTCCTGAAGCTCACAAACCTGCCTCTTTCCTGCAGGCACAGATCGCTCTGCAGCACTGTGAGGGCAGAGCTTATGCAGATTTCCAGGCTGCAGGCTCCACCCACACTGGCTGGCAGCGCAATCTGTGCCTGCAGGCTGAATGGTGGAGTGTGGAGAATTTTTCCTGCTTCACCATTCTGTTCACCGCTGGCCTGAAGGAGGGGAGGAGCGCTGGAAGCTGAGCAGTGAGTGACAGGACCGCAGCTCCCAGTGCTCCAGCAATGAGCGCTTCCATTTTTTTAACAAAGCAAAAAGGAGAAAAGAGTGTGTATATTTTACACACACAAACTCTATACTATTCCTAAAATTAATAAATATATTTTTTATTTCATTTTTTATGAAAAAAAAAGAGAGGAAAATGTGTGTATGTACATGTACATACTTTGCTATTCTATTGCTAATGCTAGTAACTATAGCTATACATTTTTAACATTTTTTATTTTCTTTATTTTGCTTTTTGCTTTTTTTTTCTATGTTTTTTTTTATTATTTCTATTTATTTCTTTAATTTATAAAAAAATAATAATAAGTGAATTAAACCCTTCCTGCCACAGTCAGGGCAGGAAGGGGGTAATCTAACAGACTGTAGGATTACAATTAATTTTACAGCCAGCAGGGAGTTTTCTCACATCAAGAAAGTGCTCCCTGCAGGCTTTTACAATTTACACTGAGATGGATCGATGTATGCAGCACCCTCCTACAATGATGCAGTTATGCAGCGAGACTGGTTTGACTGGTCTTGGACATACCGTACTTATGCCTCGTTCACACGAGTGTATTGAAATTCGTCAGTATTCTGTCATCAGTATTGCCTCAGAATTTACATGAGTCTTCTTTCCTCCCTGCAATTTTGAGGCCCATACACTGTA